>NW_026871148.1:0-269230 GCF_028564815.1 Eubalaena glacialis
ATGGTAGTGGCACCAAAACAGACATATCGATCCAGGGAACAGGCTAGAAAGCCCAGAGATAAACACACGCACATATGGTCCCCTTATCTTTGATAAAGGAGGCAAGAATATAGAGTGGAGAAAAGTCAGCCTCTTCAGTAAGTGGTCTTGGGAAAACTGGACAGGTACATGTACAAGGATGAAAGGAGGAGACTCCCTAACACCATCCACAAAAATAAACTCCAAATGGGTTAAAGACCCAAATGTAAGGCCAGGCACTCCCAAACGCTTAGAGGAAAGCATAAGCAGAACACTCTATGACAGAAATCACAGCAAGATCCTTTTGGACCCACATGCTAGAAAAATGGAAATAAAAACAGAAATAAACAAACGGGACTGAAGGGAATTTAAAAGCTTTTGCACGGCAAAGGGAACCATAAACAAGACGAAAAGACAACCCTTAGAATGGGAGAAAATATTTACAGAGGAAGCACCTGACAAAGGAATCATCTCCAAAACGTACAAGCAGCTCATGCAGCTCAATATCAAAAAGACAAACAACCCAACCCAAAACTGGGCAGAAGACCTCAAGAGACAGTTCTCCAAAGAAGACATCCAGACTGCCCACAAACACACGAAAGAATGCTCAACCTCATTAACCATTAGAGAAATGCAAATCAAAAGTACAATGACATATCATCTCACACCGGTCAGAGTGGCCCTCATCAAAGAAGTCTAGAAACAATCAATGCTGGAGAGGGGGGGGGTGGAGAAAAGGGAACACTCTTGCACTGTTGGTGGGAAGGTAAATTGATACAGCCACTGTGGAGAACTGTACGGAGGAGGGTCCTTCAAAACCTAAGAATAGAACTACCATACGACGCAGGCATCCCACTACTGGGAATATACCCAGAGAACACCATAATTCCAAAAGACACATGCACCCCAATATTCATTTCAGCACTATTTACAATAGCCAGGTCCTGGAAGCAAGCCACGTGCCCATCGACAGACGAATGGATAAAGAAGTTGTGGTACATATATACAATGGAATGTTACTCAGCCATTAAAAGGAACGAAATGGAGTCATTTGTTGAGACGTGGGTGGATCTAGAGACGGTCACACAGAGTGAACTTAGCGAGAAAGAGAAAAACAAATGTCCTACATTAACGCATGTCTGTGGCACCTAGAGAAATGGTACAGACGAACGGGTTTGCAGGGCAGAAGTTGAGACAGAGATGTAGAGGACCAACGGATGGACACCAAGGGGGGAGAACCACAGTGGGGTGGGGATGGTGGTGTGCTGAATTGGGCAATGGGTTTGATAGTTATACACTGATGTGTCTAAAACTGATGACTGCTTTTAAGAAATTAAAACTAAAAATAAAATGAAAGTTAAAAATATAGAGAAATGAAAACAATATGGAAGAAATGGATATGTTACACTTTGCTGGAGGGAATGTAGAATATGGCAAAGCGTTTGCGAAACATCTTATCTTTCCTTCAACATTTACAGAGGTAGTTACCTCACGACCCCATAATTCCACTAGTGGGTATAACACAAGTGTTTTAGTCTGGGTTCCACAGAGAAACAGAACCCACTAGCTGCCTGGGGGTGGCAGGGGAGGCAAGGGAGCAAGAGAGAGAGAGAGAGAGAGAGAGAGAGAGAGAGAGATTGAGATTGAGAGATTTTCTTGAATTGGCTTAACGTATGGTGAGGACTGGGAAGTCAAAATATTCAGGGCAGTCTGACAGACTGGAGACCGAGGAAACAGCTGTTCAGGCAGAATCGCGTTTTTCCTTGAAAGAGCAGTCTTTTCTCTTAAGGACTTGTGGACTGATCAAAAGATAAAGCCTCATCCCACATTATGCAGGGTGCATGTATTGGCTAGGGCTGCCAGGAGAAAGTACCAAGGGTTACATGTCTTAACAGGAACTAGGACATTGATATATACAGAGAGAGTAACACGACAAACATAGCCATCTTCAATCCCAGGACACCAATCGTACTGAATTAGGGCAAGACCTGATGGCCTCATTTTCACTTGATTCCTGTCCTAAAGACCCTATCTCCAAAGACTGTGGAGTATATTTGCAACTTGTTTGTATTGAAGGAACAAAATTCAGTCCAAACTACTCACTCCTGTAACCGCCCAAAATTCATCCTCGTTTTTGCACGAAAAATGCATTCACTTCATGCAATCCCTTCGTAAACCTCATTCTAGCGGCCACTGTTAAGTCCCCACTTTTATTGAAATAGCTTCTGAAACGGTTAAACTCTGAAGCCAGACAACTTGGCTGCTTTCAAACTACAACGGTGGAAAGAAGAAGTACAGCTGTCACTGTTTTCAGGCGCCACGATGCTATACGTAGAGAATCCGAAAGAGGCTACCAGAAAACTACTAGAGCTAAGCAGTGAATTTGGTAAAGTAGCAGGATACAAAAATAATGCACAGAAATCGCTGGCATTCCTATACGCTAATGGTGAAAAATCTGAAAGTGAAATTAAGGAAACACTCCTAGTTACCATTGCAACACAACGAATTAAATGTCTAGGACTAAAAATACCTAAGGCGACAAAAGACCTGTATGCAGCACATTATAAGACACTGATGAACTACATTAAAAATGATACACACAGATGGAGAGATAGATCATGTTCTTCGATCGGAAGAATCACTACTGTGAAAATGACTCTACTCGCCAAAGCCACCTAGAGATTTACTGCGATCCCCATCGAACTACCACTGGCATTTTTTACAGAACTCCAACCAAACATTTCACAATTTGTATGCAAACACAGAAGACCCCGAATAGCCAAAGCAATCTTGAAAGCGAAAAATGGAGCTGGAGGAATCAGGCTCCCTGACTTCAGACGATACTGCAAAGCTACAGTAATCAAGAGAATATGGTAGTGGCACCAAAACAGACATATCGATCCAGGGAACAGGCTAGAAAGCCCAGAGATAAACACACGCACATATGGTCCCCTTATCTTTGATAAAGGAGGCAAGAATATAGAGTGGAGAAAAGTCAGCCTCTTCAGTAAGTGGTCTTGGGAAAACTGGACAGGTACATGTACAAGGATGAAAGGAGGAGACTCCCTAACACCATCCACAAAAATAAACTCCAAATGGGTTAAAGACCCAAATGTAAGGCCAGGCACTCCCAAACGCTTAGAGGAAAGCATAAGCAGAACACTCTATGACAGAAATCACAGCAAGATCCTTTTGGACCCACATGCTAGAAAAATGGAAATAAAAACAGAAATAAACAAACGGGACTGAAGGGAATTTAAAAGCTTTTGCACGGCAAAGGGAACCATAAACAAGACGAAAAGACAACCCTTAGAATGGGAGAAAATATTTACAGAGGAAGCACCTGACAAAGGAATCATCTCCAAAACGTACAAGCAGCTCATGCAGCTCAATATCAAAAAGACAAACAACCCAACCCAAAACTGGGCAGAAGACCTCAAGAGACAGTTCTCCAAAGAAGACATCCAGACTGCCCACAAACACACGAAAGAATGCTCAACCTCATTAACCATTAGAGAAATGCAAATCAAAAGTACAATGACATATCATCTCACACCGGTCAGAGTGGCCCTCATCAAAGAAGTCTAGAAACAATCAATGCTGGAGAGGGGGGGGGGGGTGGAGAAAAGGGAACACTCTTGCACTGTTGGTGGGAAGGTAAATTGATACAGCCACTGTGGAGAACTGTACGGAGGAGGGTCCTTCAAAACCTAAGAATAGAACTACCATACGACGCAGGCATCCCACTACTGGGAATATACCCAGAGAACACCGTAATTCCAAAAGACACATGCACCCCAATATTCATTTCAGCACTATTTACAATAGCCAGGTCCTGGAAGCAAGCCACGTGCCCATCGACAGACGAATGGATAAAGAAGTTGTGGTACATATATACAATGGAATGTTACTCAGCCATTAAAAGGAACGAAATGGAGTCATTTGTTGAGACGTGGGTGGATCTAGAGACGGTCACACAGAGTGAACTTAGCGAGAAAGAGAAAAACAAATGTCCTACATTAACGCATGTCTGTGGCACCTAGAGAAATGGTACAGACGAACGGGTTTGCAGGGCAGAAGTTGAGACAGAGATGTAGAGGACCAACGGATGGACACCAAGGGGGGAGAACCACAGTGGGGTGGGGATGGTGGTGTGCTGAATTGGGCAATGGGTTTGATAGTTATACACTGATGTGTCTAAAACTGATGACTGCTTTTAAGAAATTAAAACTAAAAATAAAATGAAAGTTAAAAATATAGAGAAATGAAAACAATATGGAAGAAATGGATATGTTACACTTTGCTGGAGGGAATGTAGAATATGGCAAAGCGTTTGCGAAACATCTTATCTTTCCTTCAACATTTACAGAGGTAGTTACCTCACGACCCCATAATTCCACTAGTGGGTATAACACAAGTGTTTTAGTCTGGGTTCCACAGAGAAACAGAACCCACTAGCTGCCTGGGGGTGGCAGGGGAGGCAAGGGAGCAAGAGAGAGAGAGAGAGAGAGAGAGAGAGAGAGAGAGATTGAGATTGAGAGATTTTCTTGAATTGGCTTAACGTATGGTGAGGACTGGGAAGTCAAAATATTCAGGGCAGTCTGACAGACTGGAGACCGAGGAAACAGCTGTTCAGGCAGAATCGCGTTTTTCCTTGAAAGAGCAGTCTTTTCTCTTAAGGACTTGTGGACTGATCAAAAGATAAAGCCTCATCCCACATTATGCAGGGTGCATGTATTGGCTAGGGCTGCCAGGAGAAAGTACCAAGGGTTACATGTCTTAACAGGAACTAGGACATTGATATATACAGAGAGAGTAACACGACAAACATAGCCATCTTCAATCCCAGGACACCAATCGTACTGAATTAGGGCAAGACCTGATGGCCTCATTTTCACTTGATTCCTGTCCTAAAGACCCTATCTCCAAAGACTGTGGAGTATATTTGCAACTTGTTTGTATTGAAGGAACAAAATTCAGTCCAAACTACTCACTCCTGTAACCGCCCAAAATTCATCCTCGTTTTTGCACGAAAAATGCATTCACTTCATGCAATCCCTTCGTAAACCTCATTCTAGCGGCCACTGTTAAGTCCCCACTTTTATTGAAATAGCTTCTGAAACGGTTAAACTCTGAAGCCAGACAACTTGGCTGCTTTCAAACTACAACGGTGGAAAGAAGAAGTACAGCTGTCACTGTTTTCAGGCGCCACGATGCTATACGTAGAGAATCCGAAAGAGGCTACCAGAAAACTACTAGAGCTAAGCAGTGAATTTGGTAAAGTAGCAGGATACAAAAATAATGCACAGAAATCGCTGGCATTCCTATACGCTAATGGTGAAAAATCTGAAAGTGAAATTAAGGAAACACTCCTAGTTACCATTGCAACACAACGAATTAAATGTCTAGGACTAAAAATACCTAAGGCGACAAAAGACCTGTATGCAGCACATTATAAGACACTGATGAACTACATTAAAAATGATACACACAGATGGAGAGATAGATCATGTTCTTCGATCGGAAGAATCACTACTGTGAAAATGACTCTACTCGCCAAAGCCACCTAGAGATTTACTGCGATCCCCATCGAACTACCACTGGCATTTTTTACAGAACTCCAACCAAACATTTCACAATTTGTATGCAAACACAGAAGACCCCGAATAGCCAAAGCAATCTTGAAAGCGAAAAATGGAGCTGGAGGAATCAGGCTCCCTGACTTCAGACGATACTGCAAAGCTACAGTAATCAAGAGAATATGGTAGTGGCACCAAAACAGACATATCGATCCAGGGAACAGGCTAGAAAGCCCAGAGATAAACACACGCACATATGGTCCCCTTATCTTTGATAAAGGAGGCAAGAATATAGAGTGGAGAAAAGTCAGCCTCTTCAGTAAGTGGTCTTGGGAAAACTGGACAGGTACATGTACAAGGATGAAAGGAGGAGACTCCCTAACACCATCCACAAAAATAAACTCCAAATGGGTTAAAGACCCAAATGTAAGGCCAGGCACTCCCAAACGCTTAGAGGAAAGCATAAGCAGAACACTCTATGACAGAAATCACAGCAAGATCCTTTTGGACCCACATGCTAGAAAAATGGAAATAAAAACAGAAATAAACAAACGGGACTGAAGGGAATTTAAAAGCTTTTGCACGGCAAAGGGAACCATAAACAAGACGAAAAGACAACCCTTAGAATGGGAGAAAATATTTACAGAGGAAGCACCTGACAAAGGAATCATCTCCAAAACGTACAAGCAGCTCATGCAGCTCAATATCAAAAAGACAAACAACCCAACCCAAAACTGGGCAGAAGACCTCAAGAGACAGTTCTCCAAAGAAGACATCCAGACTGCCCACAAACACACGAAAGAATGCTCAACCTCATTAACCATTAGAGAAATGCAAATCAAAAGTACAATGACATATCATCTCACACCGGTCAGAGTGGCCCTCATCAAAGAAGTCTAGAAACAATCAATGCTGGAGAGGGGGGGGGGGTGGAGAAAAGGGAACACTCTTGCACTGTTGGTGGGAAGGTAAATTGATACAGCCACTGTGGAGAACTGTACGGAGGAGGGTCCTTCAAAACCTAAGAATAGAACTACCATACGACGCAGGCATCCCACTACTGGGAATATACCCAGAGAACACCGTAATTCCAAAAGACACATGCACCCCAATATTCATTTCAGCACTATTTACAATAGCCAGGTCCTGGAAGCAAGCCACGTGCCCATCGACAGACGAATGGATAAAGAAGTTGTGGTACATATATACAATGGAATGTTACTCAGCCATTAAAAGGAACGAAATGGAGTCATTTGTTGAGACGTGGGTGGATCTAGAGACGGTCACACAGAGTGAACTTAGCGAGAAAGAGAAAAACAAATGTCCTACATTAACGCATGTCTGTGGCACCTAGAGAAATGGTACAGACGAACGGGTTTGCAGGGCAGAAGTTGAGACAGAGATGTAGAGGACCAACGGATGGACACCAAGGGGGGAGAACCACAGTGGGGTGGGGATGGTGGTGTGCTGAATTGGGCAATGGGTTTGATAGTTATACACTGATGTGTCTAAAACTGATGACTGCTTTTAAGAAATTAAAACTAAAAATAAAATGAAAGTTAAAAATATAGAGAAATGAAAACAATATGGAAGAAATGGATATGTTACACTTTGCTGGAGGGAATGTAGAATATGGCAAAGCGTTTGCGAAACATCTTATCTTTCCTTCAACATTTACAGAGGTAGTTACCTCACGACCCCATAATTCCACTAGTGGGTATAACACAAGTGTTTTAGTCTGGGTTCCACAGAGAAACAGAACCCACTAGCTGCCTGGGGGTGGCAGGGGAGGCAAGGGAGCAAGAGAGAGAGAGAGAGAGAGAGAGAGAGAGAGAGAGATTGAGATTGAGAGATTTTCTTGAATTGGCTTAACGTATGGTGAGGACTGGGAAGTCAAAATATTCAGGGCAGTCTGACAGACTGGAGACCGAGGAAACAGCTGTTCAGGCAGAATCGCGTTTTTCCTTGAAAGAGCAGTCTTTTCTCTTAAGGACTTGTGGACTGATCAAAAGATAAAGCCTCATCCCACATTATGCAGGGTGCATGTATTGGCTAGGGCTGCCAGGAGAAAGTACCAAGGGTTACATGTCTTAACAGGAACTAGGACATTGATATATACAGAGAGAGTAACACGACAAACATAGCCATCTTCAATCCCAGGACACCAATCGTACTGAATTAGGGCAAGACCTGATGGCCTCATTTTCACTTGATTCCTGTCCTAAAGACCCTATCTCCAAAGACTGTGGAGTATATTTGCAACTTGTTTGTATTGAAGGAACAAAATTCAGTCCAAACTACTCACTCCTGTAACCGCCCAAAATTCATCCTCGTTTTTGCACGAAAAATGCATTCACTTCATGCAATCCCTTCGTAAACCTCATTCTAGCGGCCACTGTTAAGTCCCCACTTTTATTGAAATAGCTTCTGAAACGGTTAAACTCTGAAGCCAGACAACTTGGCTGCTTTCAAACTACAACGGTGGAAAGAAGAAGTACAGCTGTCACTGTTTTCAGGCGCCACGATGCTATACGTAGAGAATCCGAAAGAGGCTACCAGAAAACTACTAGAGCTAAGCAGTGAATTTGGTAAAGTAGCAGGATACAAAAATAATGCACAGAAATCGCTGGCATTCCTATACGCTAATGGTGAAAAATCTGAAAGTGAAATTAAGGAAACACTCCTAGTTACCATTGCAACACAACGAATTAAATGTCTAGGACTAAAAATACCTAAGGCGACAAAAGACCTGTATGCAGCACATTATAAGACACTGATGAACTACATTAAAAATGATACACACAGATGGAGAGATAGATCATGTTCTTCGATCGGAAGAATCACTACTGTGAAAATGACTCTACTCGCCAAAGCCACCTAGAGATTTACTGCGATCCCCATCGAACTACCACTGGCATTTTTTACAGAACTCCAACCAAACATTTCACAATTTGTATGCAAACACAGAAGACCCCGAATAGCCAAAGCAATCTTGAAAGCGAAAAATGGAGCTGGAGGAATCAGGCTCCCTGACTTCAGACGATACTGCAAAGCTACAGTAATCAAGAGAATATGGTAGTGGCACCAAAACAGACATATCGATCCAGGGAACAGGCTAGAAAGCCCAGAGATAAACACACGCACATATGGTCCCCTTATCTTTGATAAAGGAGGCAAGAATATAGAGTGGAGAAAAGTCAGCCTCTTCAGTAAGTGGTCTTGGGAAAACTGGACAGGTACATGTACAAGGATGAAAGGAGGAGACTCCCTAACACCATCCACAAAAATAAACTCCAAATGGGTTAAAGACCCAAATGTAAGGCCAGGCACTCCCAAACGCTTAGAGGAAAGCATAAGCAGAACACTCTATGACAGAAATCACAGCAAGATCCTTTTGGACCCACATGCTAGAAAAATGGAAATAAAAACAGAAATAAACAAACGGGACTGAAGGGAATTTAAAAGCTTTTGCACGGCAAAGGGAACCATAAACAAGACGAAAAGACAACCCTTAGAATGGGAGAAAATATTTACAGAGGAAGCACCTGACAAAGGAATCATCTCCAAAACGTACAAGCAGCTCATGCAGCTCAATATCAAAAAGACAAACAACCCAACCCAAAACTGGGCAGAAGACCTCAAGAGACAGTTCTCCAAAGAAGACATCCAGACTGCCCACAAACACACGAAAGAATGCTCAACCTCATTAACCATTAGAGAAATGCAAATCAAAAGTACAATGACATATCATCTCACACCGGTCAGAGTGGCCCTCATCAAAGAAGTCTAGAAACAATCAATGCTGGAGAGGGGGGGGGGTGGAGAAAAGGGAACACTCTTGCACTGTTGGTGGGAAGGTAAATTGATACAGCCACTGTGGAGAACTGTACGGAGGAGGGTCCTTCAAAACCTAAGAATAGAACTACCATACGACGCAGGCATCCCACTACTGGGAATATACCCAGAGAACACCGTAATTCCAAAAGACACATGCACCCCAATATTCATTTCAGCACTATTTACAATAGCCAGGTCCTGGAAGCAAGCCACGTGCCCATCGACAGACGAATGGATAAAGAAGTTGTGGTACATATATACAATGGAATGTTACTCAGCCATTAAAAGGAACGAAATGGAGTCATTTGTTGAGACGTGGGTGGATCTAGAGACGGTCACACAGAGTGAACTTAGCGAGAAAGAGAAAAACAAATGTCCTACATTAACGCATGTCTGTGGCACCTAGAGAAATGGTACAGACGAACGGGTTTGCAGGGCAGAAGTTGAGACAGAGATGTAGAGGACCAACGGATGGACACCAAGGGGGGAGAACCACAGTGGGGTGGGGATGGTGGTGTGCTGAATTGGGCAATGGGTTTGATAGTTATACACTGATGTGTCTAAAACTGATGACTGCTTTTAAGAAATTAAAACTAAAAATAAAATGAAAGTTAAAAATATAGAGAAATGAAAACAATATGGAAGAAATGGATATGTTACACTTTGCTGGAGGGAATGTAGAATATGGCAAAGCGTTTGCGAAACATCTTATCTTTCCTTCAACATTTACAGAGGTAGTTACCTCACGACCCCATAATTCCACTAGTGGGTATAACACAAGTGTTTTAGTCTGGGTTCCACAGAGAAACAGAACCCACTAGCTGCCTGGGGGTGGCAGGGGAGGCAAGGGAGCAAGAGAGAGAGAGAGAGAGAGAGAGAGAGAGAGAGAGAGATTGAGATTGAGAGATTTTCTTGAATTGGCTTAACGTATGGTGAGGACTGGGAAGTCAAAATATTCAGGGCAGTCTGACAGACTGGAGACCGAGGAAACAGCTGTTCAGGCAGAATCGCGTTTTTCCTTGAAAGAGCAGTCTTTTCTCTTAAGGACTTGTGGACTGATCAAAAGATAAAGCCTCATCCCACATTATGCAGGGTGCATGTATTGGCTAGGGCTGCCAGGAGAAAGTACCAAGGGTTACATGTCTTAACAGGAACTAGGACATTGATATATACAGAGAGAGTAACACGACAAACATAGCCATCTTCAATCCCAGGACACCAATCGTACTGAATTAGGGCAAGACCTGATGGCCTCATTTTCACTTGATTCCTGTCCTAAAGACCCTATCTCCAAAGACTGTGGAGTATATTTGCAACTTGTTTGTATTGAAGGAACAAAATTCAGTCCAAACTACTCACTCCTGTAACCGCCCAAAATTCATCCTCGTTTTTGCACGAAAAATGCATTCACTTCATGCAATCCCTTCGTAAACCTCATTCTAGCGGCCACTGTTAAGTCCCCACTTTTATTGAAATAGCTTCTGAAACGGTTAAACTCTGAAGCCAGACAACTTGGCTGCTTTCAAACTACAACGGTGGAAAGAAGAAGTACAGCTGTCACTGTTTTCAGGCGCCACGATGCTATACGTAGAGAATCCGAAAGAGGCTACCAGAAAACTACTAGAGCTAAGCAGTGAATTTGGTAAAGTAGCAGGATACAAAAATAATGCACAGAAATCGCTGGCATTCCTATACGCTAATGGTGAAAAATCTGAAAGTGAAATTAAGGAAACACTCCTAGTTACCATTGCAACACAACGAATTAAATGTCTAGGACTAAAAATACCTAAGGCGACAAAAGACCTGTATGCAGCACATTATAAGACACTGATGAACTACATTAAAAATGATACACACAGATGGAGAGATAGATCATGTTCTTCGATCGGAAGAATCACTACTGTGAAAATGACTCTACTCGCCAAAGCCACCTAGAGATTTACTGCGATCCCCATCGAACTACCACTGGCATTTTTTACAGAACTCCAACCAAACATTTCACAATTTGTATGCAAACACAGAAGACCCCGAATAGCCAAAGCAATCTTGAAAGCGAAAAATGGAGCTGGAGGAATCAGGCTCCCTGACTTCAGACGATACTGCAAAGCTACAGTAATCAAGAGAATATGGTAGTGGCACCAAAACAGACATATCGATCCAGGGAACAGGCTAGAAAGCCCAGAGATAAACACACGCACATATGGTCCCCTTATCTTTGATAAAGGAGGCAAGAATATAGAGTGGAGAAAAGTCAGCCTCTTCAGTAAGTGGTCTTGGGAAAACTGGACAGGTACATGTACAAGGATGAAAGGAGGAGACTCCCTAACACCATCCACAAAAATAAACTCCAAATGGGTTAAAGACCCAAATGTAAGGCCAGGCACTCCCAAACGCTTAGAGGAAAGCATAAGCAGAACACTCTATGACAGAAATCACAGCAAGATCCTTTTGGACCCACATGCTAGAAAAATGGAAATAAAAACAGAAATAAACAAACGGGACTGAAGGGAATTTAAAAGCTTTTGCACGGCAAAGGGAACCATAAACAAGACGAAAAGACAACCCTTAGAATGGGAGAAAATATTTACAGAGGAAGCACCTGACAAAGGAATCATCTCCAAAACGTACAAGCAGCTCATGCAGCTCAATATCAAAAAGACAAACAACCCAACCCAAAACTGGGCAGAAGACCTCAAGAGACAGTTCTCCAAAGAAGACATCCACACTGCCCACAAACACACGAAAGAATGCTCAACCTCATTAACCATTAGAGAAATGCAAATCAAAAGTACAATGACATATCATCTCACACCGGTCAGAGTGGCCCTCATCAAAGAAGTCTAGAAACAATCAATGCTGGAGAGGGGGGGGGGTGGAGAAAAGGGAACACTCTTGCACTGTTGGTGGGAAGGTAAATTGATACAGCCACTGTGGAGAACTGTACGGAGGAGGGTCCTTCAAAACCTAAGAATAGAACTACCATACGACGCAGGCATCCCACTACTGGGAATATACCCAGAGAACACCGTAATTCCAAAAGACACATGCACCCCAATATTCATTTCAGCACTATTTACAATAGCCAGGTCCTGGAAGCAAGCCACGTGCCCATCGACAGACGAATGGATAAAGAAGTTGTGGTACATATATACAATGGAATGTTACTCAGCCATTAAAAGGAACGAAATGGAGTCATTTGTTGAGACGTGGGTGGATCTAGAGACGGTCACACAGAGTGAACTTAGCGAGAAAGAGAAAAACAAATGTCCTACATTAACGCATGTCTGTGGCACCTAGAGAAATGGTACAGACGAACGGGTTTGCAGGGCAGAAGTTGAGACAGAGATGTAGAGGACCAACGGATGGACACCAAGGGGGGAGAACCACAGTGGGGTGGGGATGGTGGTGTGCTGAATTGGGCAATGGGTTTGATAGTTATACACTGATGTGTCTAAAACTGATGACTGCTTTTAAGAAATTAAAACTAAAAATAAAATGAAAGTTAAAAATATAGAGAAATGAAAACAATATGGAAGAAATGGATATGTTACACTTTGCTGGAGGGAATGTAGAATATGGCAAAGCGTTTGCGAAACATCTTATCTTTCCTTCAACATTTACAGAGGTAGTTACCTCACGACCCCATAATTCCACTAGTGGGTATAACACAAGTGTTTTAGTCTGGGTTCCACAGAGAAACAGAACCCACTAGCTGCCTGGGGGTGGCAGGGGAGGCAAGGGAGCAAGAGAGAGAGAGAGAGAGAGAGAGAGAGAGAGAGATTGAGATTGAGAGATTTTCTTGAATTGGCTTAACGTATGGTGAGGACTGGGAAGTCAAAATATTCAGGGCAGTCTGACAGACTGGAGACCGAGGAAACAGCTGTTCAGGCAGAATCGCGTTTTTCCTTGAAAGAGCAGTCTTTTCTCTTAAGGACTTGTGGACTGATCAAAAGATAAAGCCTCATCCCACATTATGCAGGGTGCATGTATTGGCTAGGGCTGCCAGGAGAAAGTACCAAGGGTTACATGTCTTAACAGGAACTAGGACATTGATATATACAGAGAGAGTAACACGACAAACATAGCCATCTTCAATCCCAGGACACCAATCGTACTGAATTAGGGCAAGACCTGATGGCCTCATTTTCACTTGATTCCTGTCCTAAAGACCCTATCTCCAAAGACTGTGGAGTATATTTGCAACTTGTTTGTATTGAAGGAACAAAATTCAGTCCAAACTACTCACTCCTGTAACCGCCCAAAATTCATCCTCGTTTTTGCACGAAAAATGCATTCACTTCATGCAATCCCTTCGTAAACCTCATTCTAGCGGCCACTGTTAAGTCCCCACTTTTATTGAAATAGCTTCTGAAACGGTTAAACTCTGAAGCCAGACAACTTGGCTGCTTTCAAACTACAACGGTGGAAAGAAGAAGTACAGCTGTCACTGTTTTCAGGCGCCACGATGCTATACGTAGAGAATCCGAAAGAGGCTACCAGAAAACTACTAGAGCTAAGCAGTGAATTTGGTAAAGTAGCAGGATACAAAAATAATGCACAGAAATCGCTGGCATTCCTATACGCTAATGGTGAAAAATCTGAAAGTGAAATTAAGGAAACACTCCTAGTTACCATTGCAACACAACGAATTAAATGTCTAGGACTAAAAATACCTAAGGCGACAAAAGACCTGTATGCAGCACATTATAAGACACTGATGAACTACATTAAAAATGATACACACAGATGGAGAGATAGATCATGTTCTTCGATCGGAAGAATCACTACTGTGAAAATGACTCTACTCGCCAAAGCCACCTAGAGATTTACTGCGATCCCCATCGAACTACCACTGGCATTTTTTACAGAACTCCAACCAAACATTTCACAATTTGTATGCAAACACAGAAGACCCCGAATAGCCAAAGCAATCTTGAAAGCGAAAAATGGAGCTGGAGGAATCAGGCTCCCTGACTTCAGACGATACTGCAAAGCTACAGTAATCAAGAGAATATGGTAGTGGCACCAAAACAGACATATCGATCCAGGGAACAGGCTAGAAAGCCCAGAGATAAACACACGCACATATGGTCCCCTTATCTTTGATAAAGGAGGCAAGAATATAGAGTGGAGAAAAGTCAGCCTCTTCAGTAAGTGGTCTTGGGAAAACTGGACAGGTACATGTACAAGGATGAAAGGAGGAGACTCCCTAACACCATCCACAAAAATAAACTCCAAATGGGTTAAAGACCCAAATGTAAGGCCAGGCACTCCCAAACGCTTAGAGGAAAGCATAAGCAGAACACTCTATGACAGAAATCACAGCAAGATCCTTTTGGACCCACATGCTAGAAAAATGGAAATAAAAACAGAAATAAACAAACGGGACTGAAGGGAATTTAAAAGCTTTTGCACGGCAAAGGGAACCATAAACAAGACGAAAAGACAACCCTTAGAATGGGAGAAAATATTTACAGAGGAAGCACCTGACAAAGGAATCATCTCCAAAACGTACAAGCAGCTCATGCAGCTCAATATCAAAAAGACAAACAACCCAACCCAAAACTGGGCAGAAGACCTCAAGAGACAGTTCTCCAAAGAAGACATCCAGACTGCCCACAAACACACGAAAGAATGCTCAACCTCATTAACCATTAGAGAAATGCAAATCAAAAGTACAATGACATATCATCTCACACCGGTCAGAGTGGCCCTCATCAAAGAAGTCTAGAAACAATCAATGCTGGAGGGGGGGGGGGTGGAGAAAAGGGAACACTCTTGCACTGTTGGTGGGAAGGTAAATTGATACAGCCACTGTGGAGAACTGTACGGAGGAGGGTCCTTCAAAATCTAAGAATAGAACTACCATACGACGCAGGCATCCCACTACTGGGAATATACCCAGAGAACACCGTAATTCCAAAAGACACATGCACCCCAATATTCATTTCAGCACTATTTACAATAGCCAGGTCCTGGAAGCAAGCCACGTGCCCATCGACAGACGAATGGATAAAGAAGTTGTGGTACATATATACAATGGAATGTTACTCAGCCATTAAAAGGAACGAAATGGAGTCATTTGTTGAGACGTGGGTGGATCTAGAGACGGTCACACAGAGTGAACTTAGCGAGAAAGAGAAAAACAAATGTCCTACATTAACGCATGTCTGTGGCACCTAGAGAAATGGTACAGACGAACGGGTTTGCAGGGCAGAAGTTGAGACAGAGATGTAGAGGACCAACGGATGGACACCAAGGGGGGAGAACCACAGTGGGGTGGGGATGGTGGTGTGCTGAATTGGGCAATGGGTTTGATAGTTATACACTGATGTGTCTAAAACTGATGACTGCTTTTAAGAAATTAAAACTAAAAATAAAATGAAAGTTAAAAATATAGAGAAATGAAAACAATATGGAAGAAATGGATATGTTACACTTTGCTGGAGGGAATGTAGAATATGGCAAAGCGTTTGCGAAACATCTTATCTTTCCTTCAACATTTACAGAGGTAGTTACCTCACGACCCCATAATTCCACTAGTGGGTATAACACAAGTGTTTTAGTCTGGGTTCCACAGAGAAACAGAACCCACTAGCTGCCTGGGGGTGGCAGGGGAGGCAAGGGAGCAAGAGAGAGAGAGAGAGAGAGAGAGAGAGAGAGAGATTGAGATTGAGAGATTTTCTTGAATTGGCTTAACGTATGGTGAGGACTGGGAAGTCAAAATATTCAGGGCAGTCTGACAGACTGGAGACCGAGGAAACAGCTGTTCAGGCAGAATCGCGTTTTTCCTTGAAAGAGCAGTCTTTTCTCTTAAGGACTTGTGGACTGATCAAAAGATAAAGCCTCATCCCACATTATGCAGGGTGCATGTATTGGCTAGGGCTGCCAGGAGAAAGTACCAAGGGTTACATGTCTTAACAGGAACTAGGACATTGATATATACAGAGAGAGTAACACGACAAACATAGCCATCTTCAATCCCAGGACACCAATCGTACTGAATTAGGGCAAGACCTGATGGCCTCATTTTCACTTGATTCCTGTCCTAAAGACCCTATCTCCAAAGACTGTGGAGTATATTTGCAACTTGTTTGTATTGAAGGAACAAAATTCAGTCCAAACTACTCACTCCTGTAACCGCCCAAAATTCATCCTCGTTTTTGCACGAAAAATGCATTCACTTCATGCAATCCCTTCGTAAACCTCATTCTAGCGGCCACTGTTAAGTCCCCACTTTTATTGAAATAGCTTCTGAAACGGTTAAACTCTGAAGCCAGACAACTTGGCTGCTTTCAAACTACAACGGTGGAAAGAAGAAGTACAGCTGTCACTGTTTTCAGGCGCCACGATGCTATACGTAGAGAATCCGAAAGAGGCTACCAGAAAACTACTAGAGCTAAGCAGTGAATTTGGTAAAGTAGCAGGATACAAAAATAATGCACAGAAATCGCTGGCATTCCTATACGCTAATGGTGAAAAATCTGAAAGTGAAATTAAGGAAACACTCCTAGTTACCATTGCAACACAACGAATTAAATGTCTAGGACTAAAAATACCTAAGGCGACAAAAGACCTGTATGCAGCACATTATAAGACACTGATGAACTACATTAAAAATGATACACACAGATGGAGAGATAGATCATGTTCTTCGATCGGAAGAATCACTACTGTGAAAATGACTCTACTCGCCAAAGCCACCTAGAGATTTACTGCGATCCCCATCGAACTACCACTGGCATTTTTTACAGAACTCCAACCAAACATTTCACAATTTGTATGCAAACACAGAAGACCCCGAATAGCCAAAGCAATCTTGAAAGCGAAAAATGGAGCTGGAGGAATCAGGCTCCCTGACTTCAGACGATACTGCAAAGCTACAGTAATCAAGAGAATATGGTAGTGGCACCAAAACAGACATATCGATCCAGGGAACAGGCTAGAAAGCCCAGAGATAAACACACGCACATATGGTCCCCTTATCTTTGATAAAGGAGGCAAGAATATAGAGTGGAGAAAAGTCAGCCTCTTCAGTAAGTGGTCTTGGGAAAACTGGACAGGTACATGTACAAGGATGAAAGGAGGAGACTCCCTAACACCATCCACAAAAATAAACTCCAAATGGGTTAAAGACCCAAATGTAAGGCCAGGCACTCCCAAACGCTTAGAGGAAAGCATAAGCAGAACACTCTATGACAGAAATCACAGCAAGATCCTTTTGGACCCACATGCTAGAAAAATGGAAATAAAAACAGAAATAAACAAACGGGACTGAAGGGAATTTAAAAGCTTTTGCACGGCAAAGGGAACCATAAACAAGACGAAAAGACAACCCTTAGAATGGGAGAAAATATTTACAGAGGAAGCACCTGACAAAGGAATCATCTCCAAAACGTACAAGCAGCTCATGCAGCTCAATATCAAAAAGACAAACAACCCAACCCAAAACTGGGCAGAAGACCTCAAGAGACAGTTCTCCAAAGAAGACATCCAGACTGCCCACAAACACACGAAAGAATGCTCAACCTCATTAACCATTAGAGAAATGCAAATCAAAAGTACAATGACATATCATCTCACACCGGTCAGAGTGGCCCTCATCAAAGAAGTCTAGAAACAATCAATGCTGGAGAGGGGGGGGGGGGTGGAGAAAAGGGAACACTCTTGCACTGTTGGTGGGAAGGTAAATTGATACAGCCACTGTGGAGAACTGTACGGAGGAGGGTCCTTCAAAACCTAAGAATAGAACTACCATACGACGCAGGCATCCCACTACTGGGAATATACCCAGAGAACACCGTAATTCCAAAAGACACATGCACCCCAATATTCATTTCAGCACTATTTACAATAGCCAGGTCCTGGAAGCAAGCCACGTGCCCATCGACAGACGAATGGATAAAGAAGTTGTGGTACATATATACAATGGAATGTTACTCAGCCATTAAAAGGAACGAAATGGAGTCATTTGTTGAGACGTGGGTGGATCTAGAGACGGTCACACAGAGTGAACTTAGCGAGAAAGAGAAAAACAAATGTCCTACATTAACGCATGTCTGTGGCACCTAGAGAAATGGTACAGACGAACGGGTTTGCAGGGCAGAAGTTGAGACAGAGATGTAGAGGACCAACGGATGGACACCAAGGGGGGAGAACCACAGTGGGGTGGGGATGGTGGTGTGCTGAATTGGGCAATGGGTTTGATAGTTATACACTGATGTGTCTAAAACTGATGACTGCTTTTAAGAAATTAAAACTAAAAATAAAATGAAAGTTAAAAATATAGAGAAATGAAAACAATATGGAAGAAATGGATATGTTACACTTTGCTGGAGGGAATGTAGAATATGGCAAAGCGTTTGCGAAACATCTTATCTTTCCTTCAACATTTACAGAGGTAGTTACCTCACGACCCCATAATTCCACTAGTGGGTATAACACAAGTGTTTTAGTCTGGGTTCCACAGAGAAACAGAACCCACTAGCTGCCTGGGGGTGGCAGGGGAGGCAAGGGAGCAAGAGAGAGAGAGAGAGAGAGAGAGAGAGAGAGAGATTGAGATTGAGAGATTTTCTTGAATTGGCTTAACGTATGGTGAGGACTGGGAAGTCAAAATATTCAGGGCAGTCTGACAGACTGGAGACCGAGGAAACAGCTGTTCAGGCAGAATCGCGTTTTTCCTTGAAAGAGCAGTCTTTTCTCTTAAGGACTTGTGGACTGATCAAAAGATAAAGCCTCATCCCACATTATGCAGGGTGCATGTATTGGCTAGGGCTGCCAGGAGAAAGTACCAAGGGTTACATGTCTTAACAGGAACTAGGACATTGATATATACAGAGAGAGTAACACGACAAACATAGCCATCTTCAATCCCAGGACACCAATCGTACTGAATTAGGGCAAGACCTGATGGCCTCATTTTCACTTGATTCCTGTCCTAAAGACCCTATCTCCAAAGACTGTGGAGTATATTTGCAACTTGTTTGTATTGAAGGAACAAAATTCAGTCCAAACTACTCACTCCTGTAACCGCCCAAAATTCATCCTCGTTTTTGCACGAAAAGTGCATTCACTTCATGCAATCCCTTCGTAAACCTCATTCTAGCGGCCACTGTTAAGTCCCCACTTTTATTGAAATAGCTTCTGAAACGGTTAAACTCTGAAGCCAGACAACTTGGCTGCTTTCAAACTACAACGGTGGAAAGAAGAAGTACAGCTGTCACTGTTTTCAGGCGCCACGATGCTATACGTAGAGAATCCGAAAGAGGCTACCAGAAAACTACTAGAGCTAAGCAGTGAATTTGGTAAAGTAGCAGGATACAAAAATAATGCACAGAAATCGCTGGCATTCCTATACGCTAATGGTGAAAAATCTGAAAGTGAAATTAAGGAAACACTCCTAGTTACCATTGCAACACAACGAATTAAATGTCTAGGACTAAAAATACCTAAGGCGACAAAAGACCTGTATGCAGCACATTATAAGACACTGATGAACTACATTAAAAATGATACACACAGATGGAGAGATAGATCATGTTCTTCGATCGGAAGAATCACTACTGTGAAAATGACTCTACTCGCCAAAGCCACCTAGAGATTTACTGCGATCCCCATCGAACTACCACTGGCATTTTTTACAGAACTCCAACCAAACATTTCACAATTTGTATGCAAACACAGAAGACCCCGAATAGCCAAAGCAATCTTGAAAGCGAAAAATGGAGCTGGAGGAATCAGGCTCCCTGACTTCAGACGATACTGCAAAGCTACAGTAATCAAGAGAATATGGTAGTGGCACCAAAACAGACATATCGATCCAGGGAACAGGCTAGAAAGCCCAGAGATAAACACACGCACATATGGTCCCCTTATCTTTGATAAAGGAGGCAAGAATATAGAGTGGAGAAAAGTCAGCCTCTTCAGTAAGTGGTCTTGGGAAAACTGGACAGGTACATGTACAAGGATGAAAGGAGGAGACTCCCTAACACCATCCACAAAAATAAACTCCAAATGGGTTAAAGACCCAAATGTAAGGCCAGGCACTCCCAAACGCTTAGAGGAAAGCATAAGCAGAACACTCTATGACAGAAATCACAGCAAGATCCTTTTGGACCCACATGCTAGAAAAATGGAAATAAAAACAGAAATAAACAAACGGGACTGAAGGGAATTTAAAAGCTTTTGCACGGCAAAGGGAACCATAAACAAGACGAAAAGACAACCCTTAGAATGGGAGAAAATATTTACAGAGGAAGCACCTGACAAAGGAATCATCTCCAAAACGTACAAGCAGCTCATGCAGCTCAATATCAAAAAGACAAACAACCCAACCCAAAACTGGGCAGAAGACCTCAAGAGACAGTTCTCCAAAGAAGACATCCAGACTGCCCACAAACACACGAAAGAATGCTCAACCTCATTAACCATTAGAGAAATGCAAATCAAAAGTACAATGACATATCATCTCACACCGGTCAGAGTGGCCCTCATCAAAGAAGTCTAGAAACAATCAATGCTGGAGAGGGGGGGGGGGGTGGAGAAAAGGGAACACTCTTGCACTGTTGGTGGGAAGGTAAATTGATACAGCCACTGTGGAGAACTGTACGGAGGAGGGTCCTTCAAAACCTAAGAATAGAACTACCATACGACGCAGGCATCCCACTACTGGGAATATACCCAGAGAACACCGTAATTCCAAAAGACACATGCACCCCAATATTCATTTCAGCACTATTTACAATAGCCAGGTCCTGGAAGCAAGCCACGTGCCCATCGACAGACGAATGGATAAAGAAGTTGTGGTACATATATACAATGGAATGTTACTCAGCCATTAAAAGGAACGAAATGGAGTCATTTGTTGAGACGTGGGTGGATCTAGAGACGGTCACACAGAGTGAACTTAGCGAGAAAGAGAAAAACAAATGTCCTACATTAACGCATGTCTGTGGCACCTAGAGAAATGGTACAGACGAACGGGTTTGCAGGGCAGAAGTTGAGACAGAGATGTAGAGGACCAACGGATGGACACCAAGGGGGGAGAACCACAGTGGGGTGGGGATGGTGGTGTGCTGAATTGGGCAATGGGTTTGATAGTTATACACTGATGTGTCTAAAACTGATGACTGCTTTTAAGAAATTAAAACTAAAAATAAAATGAAAGTTAAAAATATAGAGAAATGAAAACAATATGGAAGAAATGGATATGTTACACTTTGCTGGAGGGAATGTAGAATATGGCAAAGCGTTTGCGAAACATCTTATCTTTCCTTCAACATTTACAGAGGTAGTTACCTCACGACCCCATAATTCCACTAGTGGGTATAACACAAGTGTTTTAGTCTGGGTTCCACAGAGAAACAGAACCCACTAGCTGCCTGGGGGTGGCAGGGGAGGCAAGGGAGCAAGACAGAGAGAGAGAGAGAGAGAGAGAGAGAGAGAGAGAGATTGAGATTGAGAGATTTTCTTGAATTGGCTTAACGTATGGTGAGGACTGGGAAGTCAAAATATTCAGGGCAGTCTGACAGACTGGAGACCGAGGAAACAGCTGTTCAGGCAGAATCGCGTTTTTCCTTGAAAGAGCAGTCTTTTCTCTTAAGGACTTGTGGACTGATCAAAAGATAAAGCCTCATCCCACATTATGCAGGGTGCATGTATTGGCTAGGGCTGCCAGGAGAAAGTACCAAGGGTTACATGTCTTAACAGGAACTAGGACATTGATATATACAGAGAGAGTAACACGACAAACATAGCCATCTTCAATCCCAGGACACCAATCGTACTGAATTAGGGCAAGACCTGATGGCCTCATTTTCACTTGATTCCTGTCCTAAAGACCCTATCTCCAAAGACTGTGGAGTATATTTGCAACTTGTTTGTATTGAAGGAACAAAATTCAGTCCAAACTACTCACTCCTGTAACCGCCCAAAATTCATCCTCGTTTTTGCACGAAAAGTGCATTCACTTCATGCAATCCCTTCGTAAACCTCATTCTAGCGGCCACTGTTAAGTCCCCACTTTTATTGAAATAGCTTCTGAAACGGTTAAACTCTGAAGCCAGACAACTTGGCTGCTTTCAAACTACAACGGTGGAAAGAAGAAGTACAGCTGTCACTGTTTTCAGGCGCCACGATGCTATACGTAGAGAATCCGAAAGAGGCTACCAGAAAACTACTAGAGCTAAGCAGTGAATTTGGTAAAGTAGCAGGATACAAAAATAATGCACAGAAATCGCTGGCATTCCTATACGCTAATGGTGAAAAATCTGAAAGTGAAATTAAGGAAACACTCCTAGTTACCATTGCAACACAACGAATTAAATGTCTAGGACTAAAAATACCTAAGGCGACAAAAGACCTGTATGCAGCACATTATAAGACACTGATGAACTACATTAAAAATGATACACACAGATGGAGAGATAGATCATGTTCTTCGATCGGAAGAATCACTACTGTGAAAATGACTCTACTCGCCAAAGCCACCTAGAGATTTACTGCGATCCCCATCGAACTACCACTGGCATTTTTTACAGAACTCCAACCAAACATTTCACAATTTGTATGCAAACACAGAAGACCCCGAATAGCCAAAGCAATCTTGAAAGCGAAAAATGGAGCTGGAGGAATCAGGCTCCCTGACTTCAGACGATACTGCAAAGCTACAGTAATCAAGAGAATATGGTAGTGGCACCAAAACAGACATATCGATCCAGGGAACAGGCTAGAAAGCCCAGAGATAAACACACGCACATATGGTCCCCTTATCTTTGATAAAGGAGGCAAGAATATAGAGTGGAGAAAAGTCAGCCTCTTCAGTAAGTGGTCTTGGGAAAACTGGACAGGTACATGTACAAGGATGAAAGGAGGAGACTCCCTAACACCATCCACAAAAATAAACTCCAAATGGGTTAAAGACCCAAATGTAAGGCCAGGCACTCCCAAACGCTTAGAGGAAAGCATAAGCAGAACACTCTATGACAGAAATCACAGCAAGATCCTTTTGGACCCACATGCTAGAAAAATGGAAATAAAAACAGAAATAAACAAACGGGACTGAAGGGAATTTAAAAGCTTTTGCACGGCAAAGGGAACCATAAACAAGACGAAAAGACAACCCTTAGAATGGGAGAAAATATTTACAGAGGAAGCACCTGACAAAGGAATCATCTCCAAAACGTACAAGCAGCTCATGCAGCTCAATATCAAAAAGACAAACAACCCAACCCAAAACTGGGCAGAAGACCTCAAGAGACAGTTCTCCAAAGAAGACATCCAGACTGCCCACAAACACACGAAAGAATGCTCAACCTCATTAACCATTAGAGAAATGCAAATCAAAAGTACAATGACATATCATCTCACACCGGTCAGAGTGGCCCTCATCAAAGAAGTCTAGAAACAATCAATGCTGGAGAGGGGGGGGGGTGGAGAAAAGGGAACACTCTTGCACTGTTGGTGGGAAGGTAAATTGATACAGCCACTGTGGAGAACTGTACGGAGGAGGGTCCTTCAAAACCTAAGAATAGAACTACCATACGACGCAGGCATCCCACTACTGGGAATATACCCAGAGAACACCGTAATTCCAAAAGACACATGCACCCCAATATTCATTTCAGCACTATTTACAATAGCCAGGTCCTGGAAGCAAGCCACGTGCCCATCGACAGACGAATGGATAAAGAAGTTGTGGTACATATATACAATGGAATGTTACTCAGCCATTAAAAGGAACGAAATGGAGTCATTTGTTGAGACGTGGGTGGATCTAGAGACGGTCACACAGAGTGAACTTAGCGAGAAAGAGAAAAACAAATGTCCTACATTAACGCATGTCTGTGGCACCTAGAGAAATGGTACAGACGAACGGGTTTGCAGGGCAGAAGTTGAGACAGAGATGTAGAGGACCAACGGATGGACACCAAGGGGGGAGAACCACAGTGGGGTGGGGATGGTGGTGTGCTGAATTGGGCAATGGGTTTGATAGTTATACACTGATGTGTCTAAAACTGATGACTGCTTTTAAGAAATTAAAACTAAAAATAAAATGAAAGTTAAAAATATAGAGAAATGAAAACAATATGGAAGAAATGGATATGTTACACTTTGCTGGAGGGAATGTAGAATATGGCAAAGCGTTTGCGAAACATCTTCTCTTTCCTTCAACATTTACAGAGGTAGTTACCTCACGACCCCATAATTCCACTAGTGGGTATAACACAAGTGTTTTAGTCTGGGTTCCACAGAGAAACAGAACCCACTAGCTGCCTGGGGGTGGCAGGGGAGGCAAGGGAGCAAGAGAGAGAGAGAGAGAGAGAGAGAGAGAGAGAGAGATTGAGATTGAGAGATTTTCTTGAATTGGCTTAACGTATGGTGAGGACTGGGAAGTCAAAATATTCAGGGCAGTCTGACAGACTGGAGACCGAGGAAACAGCTGTTCAGGCAGAATCGCGTTTTTCCTTGAAAGAGCAGTCTTTTCTCTTAAGGACTTGTGGACTGATCAAAAGATAAAGCCTCATCCCACATTATGCAGGGTGCATGTATTGGCTAGGGCTGCCAGGAGAAAGTACCAAGGGTTACATGTCTTAACAGGAACTAGGACATTGATATATACAGAGAGAGTAACACGACAAACATAGCCATCTTCAATCCCAGGACACCAATCGTACTGAATTAGGGCAAGACCTGATGGCCTCATTTTCACTTGATTCCTGTCCTAAAGACCCTATCTCCAAAGACTGTGGAGTATATTTGCAACTTGTTTGTATTGAAGGAACAAAATTCAGTCCAAACTACTCACTCCTGTAACCGCCCAAAATTCATCCTCGTTTTTGCACGAAAAGTGCATTCACTTCATGCAATCCCTTCGTAAACCTCATTCTAGCGGCCACTGTTAAGTCCCCACTTTTATTGAAATAGCTTCTGAAACGGTTAAACTCTGAAGCCAGACAACTTGGCTGCTTTCAAACTACAACGGTGGAAAGAAGAAGTACAGCTGTCACTGTTTTCAGGCGCCACGATGCTATACGTAGAGAATCCGAAAGAGGCTACCAGAAAACTACTAGAGCTAAGCAGTGAATTTGGTAAAGTAGCAGGATACAAAAATAATGCACAGAAATCGCTGGCATTCCTATACGCTAATGGTGAAAAATCTGAAAGTGAAATTAAGGAAACACTCCTAGTTACCATTGCAACACAACGAATTAAATGTCTAGGACTAAAAATACCTAAGGCGACAAAAGACCTGTATGCAGCACATTATAAGACACTGATGAACTACATTAAAAATGATACACACAGATGGAGAGATAGATCATGTTCTTCGATCGGAAGAATCACTACTGTGAAAATGACTCTACTCGCCAAAGCCACCTAGAGATTTACTGCGATCCCCATCGAACTACCACTGGCATTTTTTACAGAACTCCAACCAAACATTTCACAATTTGTATGCAAACACAGAAGACCCCGAATAGCCAAAGCAATCTTGAAAGCGAAAAATGGAGCTGGAGGAATCAGGCTCCCTGACTTCAGACGATACTGCAAAGCTACAGTAATCAAGAGAATATGGTAGTGGCACCAAAACAGACATATCGATCCAGGGAACAGGCTAGAAAGCCCAGAGATAAACACACGCACATATGGTCCCCTTATCTTTGATAAAGGAGGCAAGAATATAGAGTGGAGAAAAGTCAGCCTCTTCAGTAAGTGGTCTTGGGAAAACTGGACAGGTACATGTACAAGGATGAAAGGAGGAGACTCCCTAACACCATCCACAAAAATAAACTCCAAATGGGTTAAAGACCCAAATGTAAGGCCAGGCACTCCCAAACGCTTAGAGGAAAGCATAAGCAGAACACTCTATGACAGAAATCACAGCAAGATCCTTTTGGACCCACATGCTAGAAAAATGGAAATAAAAACAGAAATAAACAAACGGGACTGAAGGGAATTTAAAAGCTTTTGCACGGCAAAGGGAACCATAAACAAGACGAAAAGACAACCCTTAGAATGGGAGAAAATATTTACAGAGGAAGCACCTGACAAAGGAATCATCTCCAAAACGTACAAGCAGCTCATGCAGCTCAATATCAAAAAGACAAACAACCCAACCCAAAACTGGGCAGAAGACCTCAAGAGACAGTTCTCCAAAGAAGACATCCAGACTGCCCACAAACACACGAAAGAATGCTCAACCTCATTAACCATTAGAGAAATGCAAATCAAAAGTACAATGACATATCATCTCACACCGGTCAGAGTGGCCCTCATCAAAGAAGTCTAGAAACAATCAATGCTGGAGAGGGGGGGGGGTGGAGAAAAGGGAACACTCTTGCACTGTTGGTGGGAAGGTAAATTGATACAGCCACTGTGGAGAACTGTACGGAGGAGGGTCCTTCAAAACCTAAGAATAGAACTACCATACGACGCAGGCATCCCACTACTGGGAATATACCCAGAGAACACCGTAATTCCAAAAGACACATGCACCCCAATATTCATTTCAGCACTATTTACAATAGCCAGGTCCTGGAAGCAAGCCACGTGCCCATCGACAGACGAATGGATAAAGAAGTTGTGGTACATATATACAATGGAATGTTACTCAGCCATTAAAAGGAACGAAATGGAGTCATTTGTTGAGACGTGGGTGGATCTAGAGACGGTCACACAGAGTGAACTTAGCGAGAAAGAGAAAAACAAATGTCCTACATTAACGCATGTCTGTGGCACCTAGAGAAATGGTACAGACGAACGGGTTTGCAGGGCAGAAGTTGAGACAGAGATGTAGAGGACCAACGGATGGACACCAAGGGGGGAGAACCACAGTGGGGTGGGGATGGTGGTGTGCTGAATTGGGCAATGGGTTTGATAGTTATACACTGATGTGTCTAAAACTGATGACTGCTTTTAAGAAATTAAAACTAAAAATAAAATGAAAGTTAAAAATATAGAGAAATGAAAACAATATGGAAGAAATGGATATGTTACACTTTGCTGGAGGGAATGTAGAATATGGCAAAGCGTTTGCGAAACATCTTCTCTTTCCTTCAACATTTACAGAGGTAGTTACCTCACGACCCCATAATTCCACTAGTGGGTATAACACAAGTGTTTTAGTCTGGGTTCCACAGAGAAACAGAACCCACTAGCTGCCTGGGGGTGGCAGGGGAGGCAAGGGAGCAAGAGAGAGAGAGAGAGAGAGAGAGAGAGAGAGAGAGATTGAGATTGAGAGATTTTCTTGAATTGGCTTAACGTATGGTGAGGACTGGGAAGTCAAAATATTCAGGGCAGTCTGACAGACTGGAGACCGAGGAAACAGCTGTTCAGGCAGAATCGCGTTTTTCCTTGAAAGAGCAGTCTTTTCTCTTAAGGACTTGTGGACTGATCAAAAGATAAAGCCTCATCCCACATTATGCAGGGTGCATGTATTGGCTAGGGCTGCCAGGAGAAAGTACCAAGGGTTACATGTCTTAACAGGAACTAGGACATTGATATATACAGAGAGAGTAACACGACAAACATAGCCATCTTCAATCCCAGGACACCAATCGTACTGAATTAGGGCAAGACCTGATGGCCTCATTTTCACTTGATTCCTGTCCTAAAGACCCTATCTCCAAAGACTGTGGAGTATATTTGCAACTTGTTTGTATTGAAGGAACAAAATTCAGTCCAAACTACTCACTCCTGTAACCGCCCAAAATTCATCCTCGTTTTTGCACGAAAAATGCATTCACTTCATGCAATCCCTTCGTAAACCTCATTCTAGCGGCCACTGTTAAGTCCCCACTTTTATTGAAATAGCTTCTGAAACGGTTAAACTCTGAAGCCAGACAACTTGGCTGCTTTCAAACTACAACGGTGGAAAGAAGAAGTACAGCTGTCACTGTTTTCAGGCGCCACGATGCTATACGTAGAGAATCTGAAAGAGGCTACCAGAAAACTACTAGAGCTAAGCAGTGAATTTGGTAAAGTAGCAGGATACAAAAATAATGCACAGAAATCGCTGGCATTCCTATACGCTAATGGTGAAAAATCTGAAAGTGAAATTAAGGAAACACTCCTAGTTACCATTGCAACACAACGAATTAAATGTCTAGGACTAAAAATACCTAAGGCGACAAAAGACCTGTATGCAGCACATTATAAGACACTGATGAACTACATTAAAAATGATACACACAGATGGAGAGATAGATCATGTTCTTCGA
The DNA here is from genome assembly GCF_028564815.1 of Eubalaena glacialis. Taxonomy (NCBI): domain Eukaryota; kingdom Metazoa; phylum Chordata; class Mammalia; order Artiodactyla; family Balaenidae; genus Eubalaena; species Eubalaena glacialis. The sequence goes on from NW_026871148.1 coordinate 28,655, forward strand.
TCGGAAGAATCACTACTGTGAAAATGACTCTACTCGCCAAAGCCACCTAGAGATTTACTGCGATCCCCATCAAACTACCACTGGCATTTTTTACAGAACTCCAACCAAACATTTCACAATTTGTATGCAAACACAGAAGACCCCGAATAGCCAAAGCAATCTTGAAAGCGAAAAATGGAGCTGGAGGAATCAGGCTCCCTGACTTCAGACGATACTGCAAAGCTACAGTAATCAAGAGAATATGGTAGTGGCACCAAAACAGACATATCGATCCAGGGAACAGGCTAGAAAGCCCAGAGATAAACACACGCACATATGGTCCCCTTATCTTTGATAAAGGAGGCAAGAATATAGAGTGGAGAAAAGTCAGCCTCTTCAGTAAGTGGTCTTGGGAAAACTGGACAGGTACATGTACAAGGATGAAAGGAGGAGACTCCCTAACACCATCCACAAAAATAAACTCCAAATGGGTTAAAGACCCAAATGTAAGGCCAGGCACTCCCAAACGCTTAGAGGAAAGCATAAGCAGAACACTCTATGACAGAAATCACAGCAAGATCCTTTTGGACCCACATGCTAGAAAAATGGAAATAAATACAGAAATAAACAAACGGGACTGAAGGGAATTTAAAAGCTTTTGCACGGCAAAGGGAACCATAAACAAGACGAAAAGACAACCCTTAGAATGGGAGAAAATATTTACAGAGGAAGCACCTGACAAAGGAATCATCTCCAAAACGTACAAGCAGCTCATGCAGCTCAATATCAAAAAGACAAACAACCCAACCCAAAACTGGGCAGAAGACCTCAAGAGACAGTTCTCCAAAGAAGACATCCAGACTGCCCACAAACACACGAAAGAATGCTCAACCTCATTAACCATTAGAGAAATGCAAATCAAAAGTACAATGACATATCATCTCACACCGGTCAGAGTGGCCCTCATCAAAGAAGTCTAGAAACAATCAATGCTGGAGAGGGGGGGGGGTGGAGAAAAGGGAACACTCTTGCACTGTTGGTGGGAAGGTAAATTGATACAGCCACTGTGGAGAACTGTACGGAGGAGGGTCCTTCAAAACCTAAGAATAGAACTACCATACGACGCAGGCATCCCACTACTGGGAATATACCCAGAGAACACCGTAATTCCAAAAGACACATGCACCCCAATATTCATTTCAGCACTATTTACAATAGCCAGGTCCTGGAAGCAAGCCACGTGCCCATCGACAGACGAATGGATAAAGAAGTTGTGGTACATATATACAATGGAATGTTACTCAGCCATTAAAAGGAACGAAATGGAGTCATTTGTTGAGACGTGGGTGGATCTAGAGACGGTCACACAGAGTGAACTTAGCGAGAAAGAGAAAAACAAATGTCCTACATTAACGCATGTCTGTGGCACCTAGAGAAATGGTACAGACGAACGGGTTTGCAGGGCAGAAGTTGAGACAGAGATGTAGAGGACCAACGGATGGACACCAAGGGGGGAGAACCACAGTGGGGTGGGGATGGTGGTGTGCTGAATTGGGCAATGGGTTTGATAGTTATACACTGATGTGTCTAAAACTGATGACTGCTTTTAAGAAATTAAAACTAAAAATAAAATGAAAGTTAAAAATATAGAGAAATGAAAACAATATGGAAGAAATGGATATGTTACACTTTGCTGGAGGGAATGTAGAATATGGCAAAGCGTTTGCGAAACATCTTCTCTTTCCTTCAACATTTACAGAGGTAGTTACCTCACGACCCCATAATTCCACTAGTGGGTATAACACAAGTGTTTTAGTCTGGGTTCCACAGAGAAACAGAACCCACTAGCTGCCTGGGGGTGGCAGGGGAGGCAAGGGAGCAAGAGAGAGAGAGAGAGAGAGAGAGAGAGAGAGAGATTGAGATTGAGAGATTTTCTTGAATTGGCTTAACGTATGGTGAGGACTGGGAAGTCAAAATATTCAGGGCAGTCTGACAGACTGGAGACCGAGGAAACAGCTGTTCAGGCAGAATCGCGTTTTTCCTTGAAAGAGCAGTCTTTTCTCTTAAGGACTTGTGGACTGATCAAAAGATAAAGCCTCATCCCACATTATGCAGGGTGCATGTATTGGCTAGGGCTGCCAGGAGAAAGTACCAAGGGTTACATGTCTTAACAGGAACTAGGACATTGATATATACAGAGAGAGTAACACGACAAACATAGCCATCTTCAATCCCAGGACACCAATCGTACTGAATTAGGGCAAGACCTGATGGCCTCATTTTCACTTGATTCCTGTCCTAAAGACCCTATCTCCAAAGACTGTGGAGTATATTTGCAACTTGTTTGTACTGAAGGAACAAAATTCAGTCCAAACTACTCACTCCTGTAACCGCCCAAAATTCATCCTCGTTTTTGCACGAAAAATGCATTCACTTCATGCAATCCCTTCGTAAACCTCATTCTAGCGGCCACTGTTAAGTCCCCACTTTTATTGAAATAGCTTCTGAAACGGTTAAACTCTGAAGCCAGACAACTTGGCTGCTTTCAAACTACAACGGTGGAAAGAAGAAGTACAGCTGTCACTGTTTTCAGGCGCCACGATGCTATACGTAGAGAATCCGAAAGAGGCTACCAGAAAACTACTAGAGCTAAGCAGTGAATTTGGTAAAGTAGCAGGATACAAAAATAATGCACAGAAATCGCTGGCATTCCTATACGCTAATGGTGAAAAATCTGAAAGTGAAATTAAGGAAACACTCCTAGTTACCATTGCAACACAACGAATTAAATGTCTAGGACTAAAAATACCTAAGGCGACAAAAGACCTGTATGCAGCACATTATAAGACACTGATGAACTACATTAAAAATGATACACACAGATGGAGAGATAGATCATGTTCTTCGATCGGAAGAATCACTACTGTGAAAATGACTCTACTCGCCAAAGCCACCTAGAGATTTACTGCGATCCCCATCAAACTACCACTGGCATTTTTTACAGAACTCCAACCAAACATTTCACAATTTGTATGCAAACACAGAAGACCCCGAATAGCCAAAGCAATCTTGAAAGCGAAAAATGGAGCTGGAGGAATCAGGCTCCCTGACTTCAGACGATACTGCAAAGCTACAGTAATCAAGAGAATATGGTAGTGGCACCAAAACAGACATATCGATCCAGGGAACAGGCTAGAAAGCCCAGAGATAAACACACGCACATATGGTCCCCTTATCTTTGATAAAGGAGGCAAGAATATAGAGTGGAGAAAAGTCAGCCTCTTCAGTAAGTGGTCTTGGGAAAACTGGACAGGTACATGTACAAGGATGAAAGGAGGAGACTCCCTAACACCATCCACAAAAATAAACTCCAAATGGGTTAAAGACCCAAATGTAAGGCCAGGCACTCCCAAACGCTTAGAGGAAAGCATAAGCAGAACACTCTATGACAGAAATCACAGCAAGATCCTTTTGGACCCACATGCTAGAAAAATGGAAATAAATACAGAAATAAACAAACGGGACTGAAGGGAATTTAAAAGCTTTTGCACGGCAAAGGGAACCATAAACAAGACGAAAAGACAACCCTTAGAATGGGAGAAAATATTTACAGAGGAAGCACCTGACAAAGGAATCATCTCCAAAACGTACAAGCAGCTCATGCAGCTCAATATCAAAAAGACAAACAACCCAACCCAAAACTGGGCAGAAGACCTCAAGAGACAGTTCTCCAAAGAAGACATCCAGACTGCCCACAAACACACGAAAGAATGCTCAACCTCATTAACCATTAGAGAAATGCAAATCAAAAGTACAATGACATATCATCTCACACCGGTCAGAGTGGCCCTCATCAAAGAAGTCTAGAAACAATCAATGCTGGAGAGGGGGGGGGGTGGAGAAAAGGGAACACTCTTGCACTGTTGGTGGGAAGGTAAATTGATACAGCCACTGTGGAGAACTGTACGGAGGAGGGTCCTTCAAAACCTAAGAATAGAACTACCATACGACGCAGGCATCCCACTACTGGGAATATACCCAGAGAACACCGTAATTCCAAAAGACACATGCACCCCAATATTCATTTCAGCACTATTTACAATAGCCAGGTCCTGGAAGCAAGCCACGTGCCCATCGACAGACGAATGGATAAAGAAGTTGTGGTACATATATACAATGGAATGTTACTCAGCCATTAAAAGGAACGAAATGGAGTCATTTGTTGAGACGTGGGTGGATCTAGAGACGGTCACACAGAGTGAACTTAGCGAGAAAGAGAAAAACAAATGTCCTACATTAACGCATGTCTGTGGCACCTAGAGAAATGGTACAGACGAACGGGTTTGCAGGGCAGAAGTTGAGACAGAGATGTAGAGGACCAACGGATGGACACCAAGGGGGGAGAACCACAGTGGGGTGGGGATGGTGGTGTGCTGAATTGGGCAATGGGTTTGATAGTTATACACTGATGTGTCTAAAACTGATGACTGCTTTTAAGAAATTAAAACTAAAAATAAAATGAAAGTTAAAAATATAGAGAAATGAAAACAATATGGAAGAAATGGATATGTTACACTTTGCTGGAGGGAATGTAGAATATGGCAAAGCGTTTGCGAAACATCTTCTCTTTCCTTCAACATTTACAGAGGTAGTTACCTCACGACCCCATAATTCCACTAGTGGGTATAACACAAGTGTTTTAGTCTGGGTTCCACAGAGAAACAGAACCCACTAGCTGCCTGGGGGTGGCAGGGGAGGCAAGGGAGCAAGAGAGAGAGAGAGAGAGAGAGAGAGAGAGAGAGATTGAGATTGAGAGATTTTCTTGAATTGGCTTAACGTATGGTGAGGACTGGGAAGTCAAAATATTCAGGGCAGTCTGACAGACTGGAGACCGAGGAAACAGCTGTTCAGGCAGAATCGCGTTTTTCCTTGAAAGAGCAGTCTTTTCTCTTAAGGACTTGTGGACTGATCAAAAGATAAAGCCTCATCCCACATTATGCAGGGTGCATGTATTGGCTAGGGCTGCCAGGAGAAAGTACCAAGGGTTACATGTCTTAACAGGAACTAGGACATTGATATATACAGAGAGAGTAACACGACAAACATAGCCATCTTCAATCCCAGGACACCAATCGTACTGAATTAGGGCAAGACCTGATGGCCTCATTTTCACTTGATTCCTGTCCTAAAGACCCTATCTCCAAAGACTGTGGAGTATATTTGCAACTTGTTTGTACTGAAGGAACAAAATTCAGTCCAAACTACTCACTCCTGTAACCGCCCAAAATTCATCCTCGTTTTTGCACGAAAAATGCATTCACTTCATGCAATCCCTTCGTAAACCTCATTGTAGCGGCCACTGTTAAGTCCCCACTTTTATTGAAATAGCTTCTGAAACGGTTAAACTCTGAAGCCAGACAACTTGGCTGCTTTCAAACTACAACGGTGGAAAGAAGAAGTACAGCTGTCACTGTTTTCAGGCGCCACGATGTTATACGTAGAGAATCCGAAAGAGGCTACCAGAAAACTACTAGAGCTAAGCAGTGAATTTGGTAAAGTAGCAGGATACAAAAATAATGCACAGAAATCGCTGGCATTCCTATACGCTAATGGTGAAAAATCTGAAAGTGAAATTAAGGAAACACTCCTAGTTACCATTGCAACACAACGAATTAAATGTCTAGGACTAAAAATACCTAAGGCGACAAAAGACCTGTATGCAGCACATTATAAGACACTGATGAACTACATTAAAAATGATACACACAGATGGAGAGATAGATCATGTTCTTCGATCGGAAGAATCACTACTGTGAAAATGACTCTACTCGCCAAAGCCACCTAGAGATTTACTGCGATCCCCATCAAACTACCACTGGCATTTTTTACAGAACTCCAACCAAACATTTCACAATTTGTATGCAAACACAGAAGACCCCGAATAGCCAAAGCAATCTTGAAAGCGAAAAATGGAGCTGGAGGAATCAGGCTCCCTGACTTCAGACGATACTGCAAAGCTACAGTAATCAAGAGAATATGGTAGTGGCACCAAAACAGACATATCGATCCAGGGAACAGGCTAGAAAGCCCAGAGATAAACACACGCACATATGGTCCCCTTATCTTTGATAAAGGAGGCAAGAATATAGAGTGGAGAAAAGTCAGCCTCTTCAGTAAGTGGTCTTGGGAAAACTGGACAGGTACATGTACAAGGATGAAAGGAGGAGACTCCCTAACACCATCCACAAAAATAAACTCCAAATGGGTTAAAGACCCAAATGTAAGGCCAGGCACTCCCAAACGCTTAGAGGAAAGCATAAGCAGAACACTCTATGACAGAAATCACAGCAAGATCCTTTTGGACCCACATGCTAGAAAAATGGAAATAAAAACAGAAATAAACAAACGGGACTGAAGGGAATTTAAAAGCTTTTGCACGGCAAAGGGAACCATAAACAAGACGAAAAGACAACCCTTAGAATGGGAGAAAATATTTACAGAGGAAGCACCTGACAAAGGAATCATCTCCAAAACGTACAAGCAGCTCATGCAGCTCAATATCAAAAAGACAAACAACCCAACCCAAAACTGGGCAGAAGACCTCAAGAGACAGTTCTCCAAAGAAGACATCCAGACTGCCCACAAACACACGAAAGAATGCTCAACCTCATTAACCATTAGAGAAATGCAAATCAAAAGTACAATGACATATCATCTCACACCGGTCAGAGTGGCCCTCATCAAAGAAGTCTAGAAACAATCAATGCTGGAGAGGGGGGGTGTGGAGAAAAGGGAACACTCTTGCACTGTTGGTGGGAAGGTAAATTGATACAGCCACTGTGGAGAACTGTACGGAGGAGGGTCCTTCAAAACCTAAGAATAGAACTACCATACGACGCAGGCATCCCACTACTGGGAATATACCCAGAGAACACCGTAATTCCAAAAGACACATGCACCCCAATATTCATTTCAGCACTATTTACAATAGCCAGGTCCTGGAAGCAAGCCACGTGCCCATCGACAGACGAATGGATAAAGAAGTTGTGGTACATATATACAATGGAATGTTACTCAGCCATTAAAAGGAACGAAATGGAGTCATTTGTTGAGACGTGGGTGGATCTAGAGACGGTCACACAGAGTGAACTTAGCGAGAAAGAGAAAAACAAATGTCCTACATTAACGCATGTCTGTGGCACCTAGAGAAATGGTACAGACGAACGGGTTTGCAGGGCAGAAGTTGAGACAGAGATGTAGAGGACCAACGGATGGACACCAAGGGGGGAGAACCACAGTGGGGTGGGGATGGTGGTGTGCTGAATTGGGCAATGGGTTTGATAGTTATACACTGATGTGTCTAAAACTGATGACTGCTTTTAAGAAATTAAAACTAAAAATAAAATGAAAGTTAAAAATATAGAGAAATGAAAACAATATGGAAGAAATGGATATGTTACACTTTGCTGGAGGGAATGTAGAATATGGCAAAGCGTTTGCGAAACATCTTCTCTTTCCTTCAACATTTACAGAGGTAGTTACCTCACGACCCCATAATTCCACTAGTGGGTATAACACAAGTGTTTTAGTCTGGGTTCCACAGAGAAACAGAACCCACTAGCTGCCTGGGGGTGGCAGGGGAGGCAAGGGAGCAAGAGAGAGAGAGAGAGAGAGAGAGAGAGAGAGAGATTGAGATTGAGAGATTTTCTTGAATTGGCTTAACGTATGGTGAGGACTGGGAAGTCAAAATATTCAGGGCAGTCTGACAGACTGGAGACCGAGGAAACAGCTGTTCAGGCAGAATCGCGTTTTTCCTTGAAAGAGCAGTCTTTTCTCTTAAGGACTTGTGGACTGATCAAAAGATAAAGCCTCATCCCACATTATGCAGGGTGCATGTATTGGCTAGGGCTGCCAGGAGAAAGTACCAAGGGTTACATGTCTTAACAGGAACTAGGACATTGATATATACAGAGAGAGTAGTAACACGACAAACATAGCCATCTTCAATCCCAGGACACCAATCGTACTGAATTAGGGCAAGACCTGATGGCCTCATTTTCACTTGATTCCTGTCCTAAAGACCCTATCTCCAAAGACTGTGGAGTATATTTGCAACTTGTTTGTATTGAAGGAACAAAATTCAGTCCAAACTACTCACTCCTGTAACCGCCCAAAATTCATCCTCGTTTTTGCACGAAAAATGCATTCACTTCATGCAATCCCTTCGTAAACCTCATTCTAGCGGCCACTGTTAAGTCCCCACTTTTATTGAAATAGCTTCTGAAACGGTTAAACTCTGAAGCCAGACAACTTGGCTGCTTTCAAACTACAACGGTGGAAAGAAGAAGTACAGCTGTCACTGTTTTCAGGCGCCACGATGCTATACGTAGAGAATCCGAAAGAGGCTACCAGAAAACTACTAGAGCTAAGCAGTGAATTTGGTAAAGTAGCAGGATACAAAAATAATGCACAGAAATCGCTGGCATTCCTATACGCTAATGGTGAAAAATCTGAAAGTGAAATTAAGGAAACACTCCTAGTTACCATTGCAACACAACGAATTAAATGTCTAGGACTAAAAATACCTAAGGCGACAAAAGACCTGTATGCAGCACATTATAAGACACTGATGAACTACATTAAAAATGATACACACAGATGGAGAGATAGATCATGTTCTTCGATCGGAAGAATCACTACTGTGAAAATGACTCTACTCGCCAAAGCCACCTAGAGATTTACTGCGATCCCCATCAAACTACCACTGGCATTTTTTACAGAACTCCAACCAAACATTTCACAATTTGTATGCAAACACAGAAGACCCCGAATAGCCAAAGCAATCTTGAAAGCGAAAAATGGAGCTGGAGGAATCAGGCTCCCTGACTTCAGACGATACTGCAAAGCTACAGTAATCAAGAGAATATGGTAGTGGCACCAAAACAGACATATCGATCCAGGGAACAGGCTAGAAAGCCCAGAGATAAACACACGCACATATGGTCCCCTTATCTTTGATAAAGGAGGCAAGAATATAGAGTGGAGAAAAGTCAGCCTCTTCAGTAAGTGGTCTTGGGAAAACTGGACAGGTACATGTACAAGGATGAAAGGAGGAGACTCCCTAACACCATCCACAAAAATAAACTCCAAATGGGTTAAAGACCCAAATGTAAGGCCAGGCACTCCCAAACGCTTAGAGGAAAGCATAAGCAGAACACTCTATGACAGAAATCACAGCAAGATCCTTTTGGACCCACATGCTAGAAAAATGGAAATAAAAACAGAAATAAACAAACGGGACTGAAGGGAATTTAAAAGCTTTTGCACGGCAAAGGGAACCATAAACAAGACGAAAAGACAACCCTTAGAATGGGAGAAAATATTTACAGAGGAAGCACCTGACAAAGGAATCATCTCCAAAACGTACAAGCAGCTCATGCAGCTCAATATCAAAAAGACAAACAACCCAACCCAAAACTGGGCAGAAGACCTCAAGAGACAGTTCTCCAAAGAAGACATCCAGACTGCCCACAAACACACGAAAGAATGCTCAACCTCATTAACCATTAGAGAAATGCAAATCAAAAGTACAATGACATATCATCTCACACCGGTCAGAGTGGCCCTCATCAAAGAAGTCTAGAAACAATCAATGCTGGAGGGGGGAAGGGTGGAGAAAAGGGAACACTCTTGCACTGTTGGTGGGAAGGTAAATTGATACAGCCACTGTGGAGAACTGTACGGAGGAGGGTCCTTCAAAACCTAAGAATAGAACTACCATACGACGCAGGCATCCCACTACTGGGAATATACCCAGAGAACACCGTAATTCCAAAAGACACATGCACCCCAATATTCATTTCAGCACTATTTACAATAGCCAGGTCCTGGAAGCAAGCCACGTGCCCATCGACAGACGAATGGATAAAGAAGTTGTGGTACATATATACAATGGAATGTTACTCAGCCATTAAAAGGAACGAAATGGAGTCATTTGTTGAGACGTGGGTGGATCTAGAGACGGTCACACAGAGTGAACTTAGCGAGAAAGAGAAAAACAAATGTCCTACATTAACGCATGTCTGTGGCACCTAGAGAAATGGTACAGACGAACGGGTTTGCAGGGCAGAAGTTGAGACAGAGATGTAGAGGACCAACGGATGGACACCAAGGGGGGAGAACCACAGTGGGGTGGGGATGGTGGTGTGCTGAATTGGGCAATGGGTTTGATAGTTATACACTGATGTGTCTAAAACTGATGACTGCTTTTAAGAAATTAAAACTAAAAATAAAATGAAAGTTAAAAATATAGAGAAATGAAAACAATATGGAAGAAATGGATATGTTACACTTTGCTGGAGGGAATGTAGAATATGGCAAAGCGTTTGCGAAACATCTTATCTTTCCTTCAACATTTACAGAGGTAGTTACCTCACGACCCCATAATTCCACTAGTGGGTATAACACAAGTGTTTTAGTCTGGGTTCCACAGAGAAACAGAACCCACTAGCTGCCTGGGGGTGGCAGGGGAGGCAAGGGAGCAAGAGAGAGAGAGAGACAGAGAGAGAGAGAGAGAGAGAGAGAGAGAGATTGAGATTGAGAGATTTTCTTGAATTGGCTTAACGTATGGTGAGGACTGGGAAGTCAAAATATTCAGGGCAGTCTGACAGACTGGAGACCGAGGAAACAGCTGTTCAGGCAGAATCGCGTTTTTCCTTGAAAGAGCAGTCTTTTCTCTTAAGGACTTGTGGACTGATCAAAAGATAAAGCCTCATCCCACATTATGCAGGGTGCATGTATTGGCTAGGGCTGCCAGGAGAAAGTACCAAGGGTTACATGTCTTAACAGGAACTAGGACATTGATATATACAGAGAGAGTAGTAACACGACAAACATAGCCATCTTCAATCCCAGGACACCAATCGTACTGAATTAGGGCAAGACCTGATGGCCTCATTTTCACTTGATTCCTGTCCTAAAGACCCTATCTCCAAAGACTGTGGAGTATATTTGCAACTTGTTTGTATTGAAGGAACAAAATTCAGTCCAAACTACTCACTCCTGTAACCGCCCAAAATTCATCCTCGTTTTTGCACGAAAAATGCATTCACTTCATGCAATCCCTTCGTAAACCTCATTCTAGCGGCCACTGTTAAGTCCCCACTTTTATTGAAATAGCTTCTGAAACGGTTAAACTCTGAAGCCAGACAACTTGGCTGCTTTCAAACTACAACGGTGGAAAGAAGAAGTACAGCTGTCACTGTTTTCAGGCGCCACGATGCTATACGTAGAGAATCCGAAAGAGGCTACCAGAAAACTACTAGAGCTAAGCAGTGAATTTGGTAAAGTAGCAGGATACAAAAATAATGCACAGAAATCGCTGGCATTCCTATACGCTAATGGTGAAAAATCTGAAAGTGAAATTAAGGAAACACTCCTAGTTACCATTGCAACACAACGAATTAAATGTCTAGGACTAAAAATACCTAAGGCGACAAAAGACCTGTATGCAGCACATTATAAGACACTGATGAACTACATTAAAAATGATACACACAGATGGAGAGATAGATCATGTTCTTCGATCGGAAGAATCACTACTGTGAAAATGACTCTACTCGCCAAAGCCACCTAGAGATTTACTGCGATCCCCATCAAACTACCACTGGCATTTTTTACAGAACTCCAACCAAACATTTCACAATTTGTATGCAAACACAGAAGACCCCGAATAGCCAAAGCAATCTTGAAAGCGAAAAATGGAGCTGGAGGAATCAGGCTCCCTGACTTCAGACGATACTGCAAAGCTACAGTAATCAAGAGAATATGGTAGTGGCACCAAAACAGACATATCGATCCAGGGAACAGGCTAGAAAGCCCAGAGATAAACACACGCACATATGGTCCCCTTATCTTTGATAAAGGAGGCAAGAATATAGAGTGGAGAAAAGTCAGCCTCTTCAGTAAGTGGTCTTGGGAAAACTGGACAGGTACATGTACAAGGATGAAAGGAGGAGACTCCCTAACACCATCCACAAAAATAAACTCCAAATGGGTTAAAGACCCAAATGTAAGGCCAGGCACTCCCAAACGCTTAGAGGAAAGCATAAGCAGAACACTCTATGACAGAAATCACAGCAAGATCCTTTTGGACCCACATGCTAGAAAAATGGAAATGAAAACAGAAATAAACAAACGGGACTGAAGGGAATTTAAAAGCTTTTGCACGGCAAAGGGAACCATAAACAAGACGAAAAGACAACCCTTAGAATGGGAGAAAATATTTACAGAGGAAGCACCTGACAAAGGAATCATCTCCAAAACGTACAAGCAGCTCATGCAGCTCAATATCAAAAAGACAAACAACCCAACCCAAAACTGGGCAGAAGACCTCAAGAGACAGTTCTCCAAAGAAGACATCCAGACTGCCCACAAACACACGAAAGAATGCTCAACCTCATTAACCATTAGAGAAATGCAAATCAAAAGTACAATGACATATCATCTCACACCGGTCAGAGTGGCCCTCATCAAAGAAGTCTAGAAACAATCAATGCTGGAGGGGGGAAGGGTGGAGAAAAGGGAACACTCTTGCACTGTTGGTGGGAAGGTAAATTGATACAGCCACTGTGGAGAACTGTACGGAGGAGGGTCCTTCAAAACCTAAGAATAGAACTACCATACGACGCAGGCATCCCACTACTGGGAATATACCCAGAGAACACCGTAATTCCAAAAGACACATGCACCCCAATATTCATTTCAGCACTATTTACAATAGCCAGGTCCTGGAAGCAAGCCACGTGCCCATCGACAGACGAATGGATAAAGAAGTTGTGGTACATATATACAATGGAATGTTACTCAGCCATTAAAAGGAACGAAATGGAGTCATTTGTTGAGACGTGGGTGGATCTAGAGACGGTCACACAGAGTGAACTTAGCGAGAAAGAGAAAAACAAATGTCCTACATTAACGCATGTCTGTGGCACCTAGAGAAATGGTACAGACGAACGGGTTTGCAGGGCAGAAGTTGAGACAGAGATGTAGAGGACCAACGGATGGACACCAAGGGGGGAGAACCACAGTGGGGTGGGGATGGTGGTGTGCTGAATTGGGCAATGGGTTTGATAGTTATACACTGATGTGTCTAAAACTGATGACTGCTTTTAAGAAATTAAAACTAAAAATAAAATGAAAGTTAAAAATATAGAGAAATGAAAACAATATGGAAGAAATGGATATGTTACACTTTGCTGGAGGGAATGTAGAATATGGCAAAGCGTTTGCGAAACATCTTATCTTTCCTTCAACATTTACAGAGGTAGTTACCTCACGACCCCATAATTCCACTAGTGGGTATAACACAAGTGTTTTAGTCTGGGTTCCACAGAGAAACAGAACCCACTAGCTGCCTGGGGGTGGCAGGGGAGGCAAGGGAGCAAGAGAGAGAGAGAGAGAGAGAGAGAGAGAGAGAGAGAGAGAGAGAGAGAGATTGAGATTGAGAGATTTTCTTGAATTGGCTTAACGTATGGTGAGGACTGGGAAGTCAAAATATTCAGGGCAGTCTGACAGACTGGAGACCGAGGAAACAGCTGTTCAGGCAGAATCGCGTTTTTCCTTGAAAGAGCAGTCTTTTCTCTTAAGGACTTGTGGACTGATCAAAAGATAAAGCCTCATCCCACATTATGCAGGGTGCATGTATTGGCTAGGGCTGCCAGGAGAAAGTACCAAGGGTTACATGTCTTAACAGGAACTAGGACATTGATATATACAGAGAGAGTAACACGACAAACATAGCCATCTTCAATCCCAGGACACCAATCGTACTGAATTAGGGCAAGACCTGATGGCCTCATTTTCACTTGATTCCTGTCCTAAAGACCCTATCTCCAAAGACTGTGGAGTATATTTGCAACTTGTTTGTACTGAAGGAACAAAATTCAGTCCAAACTACTCACTCCTGTAACCGCCCAAAATTCATCCTCGTTTTTGCACGAAAAATGCATTCACTTCATGCAATCCCTTCGTAAACCTCATTCTAGCGGCCACTGTTAAGTCCCCACTTTTATTGAAATAGCTTCTGAAACGGTTAAACTCTGAAGCCAGACAACTTGGCTGCTTTCAAACTACAACGGTGGAAAGAAGAAGTACAGCTGTCACTGTTTTCAGGCGCCACGATGCTATACGTAGAGAATCCGAAAGAGGCTACCAGAAAACTACTAGAGCTAAGCAGTGAATTTGGTAAAGTAGCAGGATACAAAAATAATGCACAGAAATCGCTGGCATTCCTATACGCTAATGGTGAAAAATCTGAAAGTGAAATTAAGGAAACACTCCTAGTTACCATTGCAACACAACGAATTAAATGTCTAGGACTAAAAATACCTAAGGCGACAAAAGACCTGTATGCAGCACATTATAAGACACTGATGAACTACATTAAAAATGATACACACAGATGGAGAGATAGATCATGTTCTTCGATCGGAAGAATCACTACTGTGAAAATGACTCTACTCGCCAAAGCCACCTAGAGATTTACTGCGATCCCCATCAAACTACCACTGGCATTTTTTACAGAACTCCAACCAAACATTTCACAATTTGTATGCAAACACAGAAGACCCCGAATAGCCAAAGCAATCTTGAAAGCGAAAAATGGAGCTGGAGGAATCAGGCTCCCTGACTTCAGACGATACTGCAAAGCTACAGTAATCAAGAGAATATGGTAGTGGCACCAAAACAGACATATCGATCCAGGGAACAGGCTAGAAAGCCCAGAGATAAACACACGCACATATGGTCCCCTTATCTTTGATAAAGGAGGCAAGAATATAGAGTGGAGAAAAGTCAGCCTCTTCAGTAAGTGGTCTTGGGAAAACTGGACAGGTACATGTACAAGGATGAAAGGAGGAGACTCCCTAACACCATCCACAAAAATAAACTCCAAATGGGTTAAAGACCCAAATGTAAGGCCAGGCACTCCCAAACGCTTAGAGGAAAGCATAAGCAGAACACTCTATGACAGAAATCACAGCAAGATCCTTTTGGACCCACATGCTAGAAAAATGGAAATAAAAACAGAAATAAACAAACGGGACTGAAGGGAATTTAAAAGCTTTTGCACGGCAAAGGGAACCATAAACAAGACGAAAAGACAACCCTTAGAATGGGAGAAAATATTTACAGAGGAAGCACCTGACAAAGGAATCATCTCCAAAACGTACAAGCAGCTCATGCAGCTCAATATCAAAAAGACAAACAACCCAACCCAAAACTGGGCAGAAGACCTCAAGAGACAGTTCTCCAAAGAAGACATCCAGACTGCCCACAAACACACGAAAGAATGCTCAACCTCATTAACCATTAGAGAAATGCAAATCAAAAGTACAATGACATATCATCTCACACCGGTCAGAGTGGCCCTCATCAAAGAAGTCTAGAAACAATCAATGCTGGAGAGGGGGGGGGTGGAGAAAAGGGAACACTCTTGCACTGTTGGTGGGAAGGTAAATTGATACAGCCACTGTGGAGAACTGTACGGAGGAGGGTCCTTCAAAACCTAAGAATAGAACTACCATACGACGCAGGCATCCCACTACTGGGAATATACCCAGAGAACACCGTAATTCCAAAAGACACATGCACCCCAATATTCATTTCAGCACTATTTACAATAGCCAGGTCCTGGAAGCAAGCCACGTGCCCATCGACAGACGAATGGATAAAGAAGTTGTGGTACATATATACAATGGAATGTTACTCAGCCATTAAAAGGAACGAAATGGAGTCATTTGTTGAGACGTGGGTGGATCTAGAGACGGTCACACAGAGTGAACTTAGCGAGAAAGAGAAAAACAAATGTCCTACATTAACGCATGTCTGTGGCACCTAGAGAAATGGTACAGACGAACGGGTTTGCAGGGCAGAAGTTGAGACAGAGATGTAGAGGACCAACGGATGGACACCAAGGGGGGAGAACCACAGTGGGGTGGGGATGGTGGTGTGCTGAATTGGGCAATGGGTTTGATAGTCATACACTGATGTGTCTAAAACTGATGACTGCTTTTAAGAAATTAAAACTAAAAATAAAATGAAAGTTAAAAATATAGAGAAATGAAAACAATATGGAAGAAATGGATATGTTACACTTTGCTGGAGGGAATGTAGAATATGGCAAAGCGTTTGCGAAACATCTTATCTTTCCTTCAACATTTACAGAGGTAGTTACCTCACGACCCCATAATTCCACTAGTGGGTATAACACAAGTGTTTTAGTCTGGGTTCCACAGAGAAACAGAACCCACTAGCTGCCTGGGGGTGGCAGGGGAGGCAAGGGAGCAAGAGAGAGAGAGAGAGAGAGAGAGAGAGAGAGAGATTGAGATTGAGAGATTTTCTTGAATTGGCTTAACGTATGGTGAGGACTGGGAAGTCAAAATATTCAGGGCAGTCTGACAGACTGGAGACCGAGGAAACAGCTGTTCAGGCAGAATCGCGTTTTTCCTTGAAAGAGCAGTCTTTTCTCTTAAGGACTTGTGGACTGATCAAAAGATAAAGCCTCATCCCACATTATGCAGGGTGCATGTATTGGCTAGGGCTGCCAGGAGAAAGTACCAAGGGTTACATGTCTTAACAGGAACTAGGACATTGATATATACAGAGAGAGTAACACGACAAACATAGCCATCTTCAATCCCAGGACACCAATCGTACTGAATTAGGGCAAGACCTGATGGCCTCATTTTCACTTGATTCCTGTCCTAAAGACCCTATCTCCAAAGACTGTGGAGTATATTTGCAACTTGTTTGTACTGAAGGAACAAAATTCAGTCCAAACTACTCACTCCTGTAACCGCCCAAAATTCATCCTCGTTTTTGCACGAAAAATGCATTCACTTCATGCAATCCCTTCGTAAACCTCATTCTAGCGGCCACTGTTAAGTCCCCACTTTTATTGAAATAGCTTCTGAAACGGTTAAACTCTGAAGCCAGACAACTTGGCTGCTTTCAAACTACAACGGTGGAAAGAAGAAGTACAGCTGTCACTGTTTTCAGGCGCCACGATGCTATACGTAGAGAATCCGAAAGAGGCTACCAGAAAACTACTAGAGCTAAGCAGTGAATTTGGTAAAGTAGCAGGATACAAAAATAATGCACAGAAATCGCTGGCATTCCTATACGCTAATGGTGAAAAATCTGAAAGTGAAATTAAGGAAACACTCCTAGTTACCATTGCAACACAACGAATTAAATGTCTAGGACTAAAAATACCTAAGGCGACAAAAGACCTGTATGCAGCACATTATAAGACACTGATGAACTACATTAAAAATGATACACACAGATGGAGAGATAGATCATGTTCTTCGATCGGAAGAATCACTACTGTGAAAATGACTCTACTCGCCAAAGCCACCTAGAGATTTACTGCGATCCCCATCAAACTACCACTGGCATTTTTTACAGAACTCCAACCAAACATTTCACAATTTGTATGCAAACACAGAAGACCCCGAATAGCCAAAGCAATCTTGAAAGCGAAAAATGGAGCTGGAGGAATCAGGCTCCCTGACTTCAGACGATACTGCAAAGCTACAGTAATCAAGAGAATATGGTAGTGGCACCAAAACAGACATATCGATCCAGGGAACAGGCTAGAAAGCCCAGAGATAAACACACGCACATATGGTCCCCTTATCTTTGATAAAGGAGGCAAGAATATAGAGTGGAGAAAAGTCAGCCTCTTCAGTAAGTGGTCTTGGGAAAACTGGACAGGTACATGTACAAGGATGAAAGGAGGAGACTCCCTAACACCATCCACAAAAATAAACTCCAAATGGGTTAAAGACCCAAATGTAAGGCCAGGCACTCCCAAACGCTTAGAGGAAAGCATAAGCAGAACACTCTATGACAGAAATCACAGCAAGATCCTTTTGGACCCACATGCTAGAAAAATGGAAATAAAAACAGAAATAAACAAACGGGACTGAAGGGAATTTAAAAGCTTTTGCACGGCAAAGGGAACCATAAACAAGACGAAAAGACAACCCTTAGAATGGGAGAAAATATTTACAGAGGAAGCACCTGACAAAGGAATCATCTCCAAAACGTACAAGCAGCTCATGCAGCTCAATATCAAAAAGACAAACAACCCAACCCAAAACTGGGCAGAAGACCTCAAGAGACAGTTCTCCAAAGAAGACATCCAGACTGCCCACAAACACACGAAAGAATGCTCAACCTCATTAACCATTAGAGAAATGCAAATCAAAAGTACAATGACATATCATCTCACACCGGTCAGAGTGGCCCTCATCAAAGAAGTCTAGAAACAATCAATGCTGGAGAGGGGGGGGGTGGAGAAAAGGGAACACTCTTGCACTGTTGGTGGGAAGGTAAATTGATACAGCCACTGTGGAGAACTGTACGGAGGAGGGTCCTTCAAAACCTAAGAATAGAACTACCATACGACGCAGGCATCCCACTACTGGGAATATACCCAGAGAACACCGTAATTCCAAAAGACACATGCACCCCAATATTCATTTCAGCACTATTTACAATAGCCAGGTCCTGGAAGCAAGCCACGTGCCCATCGACAGACGAATGGATAAAGAAGTTGTGGTACATATATACAATGGAATGTTACTCAGCCATTAAAAGGAACGAAATGGAGTCATTTGTTGAGACGTGGGTGGATCTAGAGACGGTCACACAGAGTGAACTTAGCGAGAAAGAGAAAAACAAATGTCCTACATTAACGCATGTCTGTGGCACCTAGAGAAATGGTACAGACGAACGGGTTTGCAGGGCAGAAGTTGAGACAGAGATGTAGAGGACCAACGGATGGACACCAAGGGGGGAGAACCACAGTGGGGTGGGGATGGTGGTGTGCTGAATTGGGCAATGGGTTTGATAGTTATACACTGATGTGTCTAAAACTGATGACTGCTTTTAAGAAATTAAAACTAAAAATAAAATGAAAGTTAAAAATATAGAGAAATGAAAACAATATGGAAGAAATGGATATGTTACACTTTGCTGGAGGGAATGTAGAATATGGCAAAGCGTTTGCGAAACATCTTCTCTTTCCTTCAACATTTACAGAGGTAGTTACCTCACGACCCCATAATTCCACTAGTGGGTATAACACAAGTGTTTTAGTCTGGGTTCCACAGAGAAACAGAACCCACTAGCTGCCTGGGGGTGGCAGGGGAGGCAAGGGAGCAAGAGAGAGAGAGAGAGAGAGAGAGAGAGAGAGAGATTGAGATTGAGAGATTTTCTTGAATTGGCTTAACGTATGGTGAGGACTGGGAAGTCAAAATATTCAGGGCAGTCTGACAGACTGGAGACCGAGGAAACAGCTGTTCAGGCAGAATCGCGTTTTTCCTTGAAAGAGCAGTCTTTTCTCTTAAGGACTTGTGGACTGATCAAAAGATAAAGCCTCATCCCACATTATGCAGGGTGCATGTATTGGCTAGGGCTGCCAGGAGAAAGTACCAAGGGTTACATGTCTTAACAGGAACTAGGACATTGATATATACAGAGAGAGTAACACGACAAACATAGCCATCTTCAATCCCAGGACACCAATCGTACTGAATTAGGGCAAGACCTGATGGCCTCATTTTCACTTGATTCCTGTCCTAAAGACCCTATCTCCAAAGACTGTGGAGTATATTTGCAACTTGTTTGTACTGAAGGAACAAAATTCAGTCCAAACTACTCACTCCTGTAACCGCCCAAAATTCATCCTCGTTTTTGCACGAAAAATGCATTCACTTCATGCAATCCCTTCGTAAACCTCATTCTAGCGGCCACTGTTAAGTCCCCACTTTGATTGAAATAGCTTCTGAAACGGTTAAACTCTGAAGCCAGACAACTTGGCTGCTTTCAAACTACAACGGTGGAAAGAAGAAGTACAGCTGTCACTGTTTTCAGGCGCCACGATGCTATACGTAGAGAATCCGAAAGAGGCTACCAGAAAACTACTAGAGCTAAGCAGTGAATTTGGTAAAGTAGCAGGATACAAAAATAATGCACAGAAATCGCTGGCATTCCTATACGCTAATGGTGAAAAATCTGAAAGTGAAATTAAGGAAACACTCCTAGTTACCATTGCAACACAACGAATTAAATGTCTAGGACTAAAAATACCTAAGGCGACAAAAGACCTGTATGCAGCACATTATAAGACACTGATGAACTACATTAAAAATGATACACACAGATGGAGAGATAGATCATGTTCTTCGATCGGAAGAATCACTACTGTGAAAATGACTCTACTCGCCAAAGCCACCTAGAGATTTACTGCGATCCCCATCAAACTACCACTGGCATTTTTTACAGAACTCCAACCAAACATTTCACAATTTGTATGCAAACACAGAAGACCCCGAATAGCCAAAGCAATCTTGAAAGCGAAAAATGGAGCTGGAGGAATCAGGCTCCCTGACTTCAGACGATACTGCAAAGCTACAGTAATCAAGAGAATATGGTAGTGGCACCAAAACAGACATATCGATCCAGGGAACAGGCTAGAAAGCCCAGAGATAAACACACGCACATATGGTCCCCTTATCTTTGATAAAGGAGGCAAGAATATAGAGTGGAGAAAAGTCAGCCTCTTCAGTAAGTGGTCTTGGGAAAACTGGACAGGTACATGTACAAGGATGAAAGGAGGAGACTCCCTAACACCATCCACAAAAATAAACTCCAAATGGGTTAAAGACCCAAATGTAAGGCCAGGCACTCCCAAACGCTTAGAGGAAAGCATAAGCAGAACACTCTATGACAGAAATCACAGCAAGATCCTTTTGGACCCACATGCTAGAAAAATGGAAATAAAAACAGAAATAAACAAACGGGACTGAAGGGAATTTAAAAGCTTTTGCACGGCAAAGGGAACCATAAACAAGACGAAAAGACAACCCTTAGAATGGGAGAAAATATTTACAGAGGAAGCACCTGACAAAGGAATCATCTCCAAAACGTACAAGCAGCTCATGCAGCTCAATATCAAAAAGACAAACAACCCAACCCAAAACTGGGCAGAAGACCTCAAGAGACAGTTCTCCAAAGAAGACATCCAGACTGCCCACAAACACACGAAAGAATGCTCAACCTCATTAACCATTAGAGAAATGCAAATCAAAAGTACAATGACATATCATCTCACACCGGTCAGAGTGGCCCTCATCAAAGAAGTCTAGAAACAATCAATGCTGGAGAGGGGGGGGGGTGGAGAAAAGGGAACACTCTTGCACTGTTGGTGGGAAGGTAAATTGATACAGCCACTGTGGAGAACTGTACGGAGGAGGGTCCTTCAAAACCTAAGAATAGAACTACCATACGACGCAGGCATCCCACTACTGGGAATATACCCAGAGAACACCGTAATTCCAAAAGACACATGCACCCCAATATTCATTTCAGCACTATTTACAATAGCCAGGTCCTGGAAGCAAGCCACGTGCCCATCGACAGACGAATGGATAAAGAAGTTGTGGTACATATATACAATGGAATGTTACTCAGCCATTAAAAGGAACGAAATGGAGTCATTTGTTGAGACGTGGGTGGATCTAGAGACGGTCACACAGAGTGAACTTAGCGAGAAAGAGAAAAACAAATGTCCTACATTAACGCATGTCTGTGGCACCTAGAGAAATGGTACAGACGAACGGGTTTGCAGGGCAGAAGTTGAGACAGAGATGTAGAGGACCAACGGATGGACACCAAGGGGGGAGAACCACAGTGGGGTGGGGATGGTGGTGTGCTGAATTGGGCAATGGGTTTGATAGTTATACACTGATGTGTCTAAAACTGATGACTGCTTTTAAGAAATTAAAACTAAAAATAAAATGAAAGTTAAAAATATAGAGAAATGAAAACAATATGGAAGAAATGGATATGTTACACTTTGCTGGAGGGAATGTAGAATATGGCAAAGCGTTTGCGAAACATCTTCTCTTTCCTTCAACATTTACAGAGGTAGTTACCTCACGACCCCATAATTCCACTAGTGGGTATAACACAAGTGTTTTAGTCTGGGTTCCACAGAGAAACAGAACCCACTAGCTGCCTGGGGGTGGCAGGGGAGGCAAGGGAGCAAGAGAGAGAGAGAGAGAGAGAGAGAGAGAGAGAGATTGAGATTGAGAGATTTTCTTGAATTGGCTTAACGTATGGTGAGGACTGGGAAGTCAAAATATTCAGGGCAGTCTGACAGACTGGAGACCGAGGAAACAGCTGTTCAGGCAGAATCGCGTTTTTCCTTGAAAGAGCAGTCTTTTCTCTTAAGGACTTGTGGACTGATCAAAAGATAAAGCCTCATCCCACATTATGCAGGGTGCATGTATTGGCTAGGGCTGCCAGGAGAAAGTACCAAGGGTTACATGTCTTAACAGGAACTAGGACATTGATATATACAGAGAGAGTAACACGACAAACATAGCCATCTTCAATCCCAGGACACCAATCGTACTGAATTAGGGCAAGACCTGATGGCCTCATTTTCACTTGATTCCTGTCCTAAAGACCCTATCTCCAAAGACTGTGGAGTATATTTGCAACTTGTTTGTACTGAAGGAACAAAATTCAGTCCAAACTACTCACTCCTGTAACCGCCCAAAATTCATCCTCGTTTTTGCACGAAAAATGCATTCACTTCATGCAATCCCTTCGTAAACCTCATTCTAGCGGCCACTGTTAAGTCCCCACTTTTATTGAAATAGCTTCTGAAACGGTTAAACTCTGAAGCCAGACAACTTGGCTGCTTTCAAACTACAACGGTGGAAAGAAGAAGTACAGCTGTCACTGTTTTCAGGCGCCACGATGCTATACGTAGAGAATCCGAAAGAGGCTACCAGAAAACTACTAGAGCTAAGCAGTGAATTTGGTAAAGTAGCAGGATACAAAAATAATGCACAGAAATCGCTGGCATTCCTATACGCTAATGGTGAAAAATCTGAAAGTGAAATTAAGGAAACACTCCTAGTTACCATTGCAACACAACGAATTAAATGTCTAGGACTAAAAATACCTAAGGCGACAAAAGACCTGTATGCAGCACATTATAAGACACTGATGAACTACATTAAAAATGATACACACAGATGGAGAGATAGATCATGTTCTTCGATCGGAAGAATCACTACTGTGAAAATGACTCTACTCGCCAAAGCCACCTAGAGATTTACTGCGATCCCCATCAAACTACCACTGGCATTTTTTACAGAACTCCAACCAAACATTTCACAATTTGTATGCAAACACAGAAGACCCCGAATAGCCAAAGCAATCTTGAAAGCGAAAAATGGAGCTGGAGGAATCAGGCTCCCTGACTTCAGACGATACTGCAAAGCTACAGTAATCAAGAGAATATGGTAGTGGCACCAAAACAGACATATCGATCCAGGGAACAGGCTAGAAAGCCCAGAGATAAACACACGCACATATGGTCCCCTTATCTTTGATAAAGGAGGCAAGAATATAGAGTGGAGAAAAGTCAGCCTCTTCAGTAAGTGGTCTTGGGAAAACTGGACAGGTACATGTACAAGGATGAAAGGAGGAGACTCCCTAACACCATCCACAAAAATAAACTCCAAATGGGTTAAAGACCCAAATGTAAGGCCAGGCACTCCCAAACGCTTAGAGGAAAGCATAAGCAGAACACTCTATGACAGAAATCACAGCAAGATCCTTTTGGACCCACATGCTAGAAAAATGGAAATAAAAACAGAAATAAACAAACGGGACTGAAGGGAATTTAAAAGCTTTTGCACGGCAAAGGGAACCATAAACAAGACGAAAAGACAACCCTTAGAATGGGAGAAAATATTTACAGAGGAAGCACCTGACAAAGGAATCATCTCCAAAACGTACAAGCAGCTCATGCAGCTCAATATCAAAAAGACAAACAACCCAACCCAAAACTGGGCAGAAGACCTCAAGAGACAGTTCTCCAAAGAAGACATCCAGACTGCCCACAAACACACGAAAGAATGCTCAACCTCATTAACCATTAGAGAAATGCAAATCAAAAGTACAATGACATATCATCTCACACCGGTCAGAGTGGCCCTCATCAAAGAAGTCTAGAAACAATCAATGCTGGAGAGGGGGGGGGGTGGAGAAAAGGGAACACTCTTGCACTGTTGGTGGGAAGGTAAATTGATACAGCCACTGTGGAGAACTGTACGGAGGAGGGTCCTTCAAAACCTAAGAATAGAACTACCATACGACGCAGGCATCCCACTACTGGGAATATACCCAGAGAACACCGTAATTCCAAAAGACACATGCACCCCAATATTCATTTCAGCACTATTTACAATAGCCAGGTCCTGGAAGCAAGCCACGTGCCCATCGACAGACGAATGGATAAAGAAGTTGTGGTACATATATACAATGGAATGTTACTCAGCCATTAAAAGGAACGAAATGGAGTCATTTGTTGAGACGTGGGTGGATCTAGAGACGGTCACACAGAGTGAACTTAGCGAGAAAGAGAAAAACAAATGTCCTACATTAACGCATGTCTGTGGCACCTAGAGAAATGGTACAGACGAACGGGTTTGCAGGGCAGAAGTTGAGACAGAGATGTAGAGGACCAACGGATGGACACCAAGGGGGGAGAACCACAGTGGGGTGGGGATGGTGGTGTGCTGAATTGGGCAATGGGTTTGATAGTTATACACTGATGTGTCTAAAACTGATGACTGCTTTTAAGAAATTAAAACTAAAAATAAAATGAAAGTTAAAAATATAGAGAAATGAAAACAATATGGAAGAAATGGATATGTTACACTTTGCTGGAGGGAATGTAGAATATGGCAAAGCGTTTGCGAAACATCTTCTCTTTCCTTCAACATTTACAGAGGTAGTTACCTCACGACCCCATAATTCCACTAGTGGGTATAACACAAGTGTTTTAGTCTGGGTTCCACAGAGAAACAGAACCCACTAGCTGCCTGGGGGTGGCAGGGGAGGCAAGGGAGCAAGAGAGAGAGAGAGAGAGAGAGAGAGAGAGAGAGATTGAGATTGAGAGATTTTCTTGAATTGGCTTAACGTATGGTGAGGACTGGGAAGTCAAAATATTCAGGGCAGTCTGACAGACTGGAGACCGAGGAAACAGCTGTTCAGGCAGAATCGCGTTTTTCCTTGAAAGAGCAGTCTTTTCTCTTAAGGACTTGTGGACTGATCAAAAGATAAAGCCTCATCCCACATTATGCAGGGTGCATGTATTGGCTAGGGCTGCCAGGAGAAAGTACCAAGGGTTACATGTCTTAACAGGAACTAGGACATTGATATATACAGAGAGAGTAACACGACAAACATAGCCATCTTCAATCCCAGGACACCAATCGTACTGAATTAGGGCAAGACCTGATGGCCTCATTTTCACTTGATTCCTGTCCTAAAGACCCTATCTCCAAAGACTGTGGAGTATATTTGCAACTTGTTTGTACTGAAGGAACAAAATTCAGTCCAAACTACTCACTCCTGTAACCGCCCAAAATTCATCCTCGTTTTTGCACGAAAAATGCATTCACTTCATGCAATCCCTTCGTAAACCTCATTCTAGCGGCCACTGTTAAGTCCCCACTTTTATTGAAATAGCTTCTGAAACGGTTAAACTCTGAAGCCAGACAACTTGGCTGCTTTCAAACTACAACGGTGGAAAGAAGAAGTACAGCTGTCACTGTTTTCAGGCGCCACGATGCTATACGTAGAGAATCCGAAAGAGGCTACCAGAAAACTACTAGAGCTAAGCAGTGAATTTGGTAAAGTAGCAGGATACAAAAATAATGCACAGAAATCGCTGGCATTCCTATACGCTAATGGTGAAAAATCTGAAAGTGAAATTAAGGAAACACTCCTAGTTACCATTGCAACACAACGAATTAAATGTCTAGGACTAAAAATACCTAAGGCGACAAAAGACCTGTATGCAGCACATTATAAGACACTGATGAACTACATTAAAAATGATACACACAGATGGAGAGATAGATCATGTTCTTCGATCGGAAGAATCACTACTGTGAAAATGACTCTACTCGCCAAAGCCACCTAGAGATTTACTGCGATCCCCATCAAACTACCACTGGCATTTTTTACAGAACTCCAACCAAACATTTCACAATTTGTATGCAAACACAGAAGACCCCGAATAGCCAAAGCAATCTTGAAAGCGAAAAATGGAGCTGGAGGAATCAGGCTCCCTGACTTCAGACGATACTGCAAAGCTACAGTAATCAAGAGAATATGGTAGTGGCACCAAAACAGACATATCGATCCAGGGAACAGGCTAGAAAGCCCAGAGATAAACACACGCACATATGGTCCCCTTATCTTTGATAAAGGAGGCAAGAATATAGAGTGGAGAAAAGTCAGCCTCTTCAGTAAGTGGTCTTGGGAAAACTGGACAGGTACATGTACAAGGATGAAAGGAGGAGACTCCCTAACACCATCCACAAAAATAAACTCCAAATGGGTTAAAGACCCAAATGTAAGGCCAGGCACTCCCAAACGCTTAGAGGAAAGCATAAGCAGAACACTCTATGACAGAAATCACAGCAAGATCCTTTTGGACCCACATGCTAGAAAAATGGAAATAAAAACAGAAATAAACAAACGGGACTGAAGGGAATTTAAAAGCTTTTGCACGGCAAAGGGAACCATAAACAAGACGAAAAGACAACCCTTAGAATGGGAGAAAATATTTACAGAGGAAGCACCTGACAAAGGAATCATCTCCAAAACGTACAAGCAGCTCATGCAGCTCAATATCAAAAAGACAAACAACCCAACCCAAAACTGGGCAGAAGACCTCAAGAGACAGTTCTCCAAAGAAGACATCCAGACTGCCCACAAACACACGAAAGAATGCTCAACCTCATTAACCATTAGAGAAATGCAAATCAAAAGTACAATGACATATCATCTCACACCGGTCAGAGTGGCCCTCATCAAAGAAGTCTAGAAACAATCAATGCTGGAGGGGGGAAGGGTGGAGAAAAGGGAACACTCTTGCACTGTTGGTGGGAAGGTAAATTGATACAGCCACTGTGGAGAACTGTACGGAGGAGGGTCCTTCAAAACCTAAGAATAGAACTACCATACGACGCAGGCATCCCACTACTGGGAATATACCCAGAGAACACCGTAATTCCAAAAGACACATGCACCCCAATATTCATTTCAGCACTATTTACAATAGCCAGGTCCTGGAAGCAAGCCACGTGCCCATCGACAGACGAATGGATAAAGAAGTTGTGGTACATATATACAATGGAATGTTACTCAGCCATTAAAAGGAACGAAATGGAGTCATTTGTTGAGACGTGGGTGGATCTAGAGACGGTCACACAGAGTGAACTTAGCGAGAAAGAGAAAAACAAATGTCCTACATTAACGCATGTCTGTGGCACCTAGAGAAATGGTACAGACGAACGGGTTTGCAGGGCAGAAGTTGAGACAGAGATGTAGAGGACCAACGGATGGACACCAAGGGGGGAGAACCACAGTGGGGTGGGGATGGTGGTGTGCTGAATTGGGCAATGGGTTTGATAGTTATACACTGATGTGTCTAAAACTGATGACTGCTTTTAAGAAATTAAAACTAAAAATAAAATGAAAGTTAAAAATATAGAGAAATGAAAACAATATGGAAGAAATGGATATGTTACACTTTGCTGGAGGGAATGTAGAATATGGCAAAGCGTTTGCGAAACATCTTATCTTTCCTTCAACATTTACAGAGGTAGTTACCTCACGACCCCATAATTCCACTAGTGGGTATAACACAAGTGTTTTAGTCTGGGTTCCACAGAGAAACAGAACCCACTAGCTGCCTGGGGGTGGCAGGGGAGGCAAGGGAGCAAGAGAGAGAGAGAGAGAGAGAGAGAGAGAGAGAGATTGAGATTGAGAGATTTTCTTGAATTGGCTTAACGTATGGTGAGGACTGGGAAGTCAAAATATTCAGGGCAGTCTGACAGACTGGAGACCGAGGAAACAGCTGTTCAGGCAGAATCGCGTTTTTCCTTGAAAGAGCAGTCTTTTCTCTTAAGGACTTGTGGACTGATCAAAAGATAAAGCCTCATCCCACATGATGCAGGCTGCCTGTATTGGCTAGGGCTGCCAGGAGAAAGTACCAAGGACTGCATGTCTTAACAGAAATTAGGACATTGATATATACAGAGAGAGTAACACGACAAACATAGCCATCTACAACCCAAGCACACCAATCGTACTGAATGAGGGCAAAGCCTGATGGCTTCATTTTAACTTGATTACTGTCCTAAAGACCCTATCTCCAAAGACTGTGGAGTATATTTGCAACTTGTTTGTACTGAAGGAACAAAATTCCGTCCAAACTACTCACTCCTGTAACCGCCCAAAATTCATCCTCGTTTTTGCACGAAAAATGCATTCACTTCATGCAATCCCTTCGTAAACCTCATTCTAGCGGCCACTGTTAAGTCCCCACTTTTATTGAAATAGCTTCTGAAACGGTTAAACTCTGAAGCCAGACAACTTGGCTGCTTTCAAACTACAACGGTGGAAAGAAGAAGTACAGCTGTCACTGTTTTCAGGCGCCACGATGCTATACGTAGAGAATCCGAAAGAGGCTACCAGAAAACTACTAGAGCTAAGCAGTGAATTTGGTAAAGTAGCAGGATACAAAAATAATGCACAGAAATCGCTGGCATTCCTATACGCTAATGGTGAAAAATCTGAAAGTGAAATTAAGGAAACACTCCTAGTTACCATTGCAACACAACGAATTAAATGTCTAGGACTAAAAATACCTAAGGCGACAAAAGACCTGTATGCAGCACATTATAAGACACTGATGAACTACATTAAAAATGATACACACAGATGGAGAGATAGATCATGTTCTTCGATCGGAAGAATCACTACTGTGAAAATGACTCTACTCGCCAAAGCCACCTAGAGATTTACTGCGATCCCCATCAAACTACCACTGGCATTTTTTACAGAACTCCAACCAAACATTTCACAATTTGTATGCAAACACAGAAGACCCCGAATAGCCAAAGCAATCTTGAAAGCGAAAAATGGAGCTGGAGGAATCAGGCTCCCTGACTTCAGACGATACTGCAAAGCTACAGTAATCAAGAGAATATGGTAGTGGCACCAAAACAGACATATCGATCCAGGGAACAGGCTAGAAAGCCCAGAGATAAACACACGCACATATGGTCCCCTTATCTTTGATAAAGGAGGCAAGAATATAGAGTGGAGAAAAGTCAGCCTCTTCAGTAAGTGGTCTTGGGAAAACTGGACAGGTACATGTACAAGGATGAAAGGAGGAGACTCCCTAACACCATCCACAAAAATAAACTCCAAATGGGTTAAAGACCCAAATGTAAGGCCAGGCACTCCCAAACGCTTAGAGGAAAGCATAAGCAGAACACTCTATGACAGAAATCACAGCAAGATCCTTTTGGACCCACATGCTAGAAAAATGGAAATAAAAACAGAAATAAACAAACGGGACTGAAGGGAATTTAAAAGCTTTTGCACGGCAAAGGGAACCATAAACAAGACGAAAAGACAACCCTTAGAATGGGAGAAAATATTTACAGAGGAAGCACCTGACAAAGGAATCATCTCCAAAACGTACAAGCAGCTCATGCAGCTCAATATCAAAAAGACAAACAACCCAACCCAAAACTGGGCAGAAGACCTCAAGAGACAGTTCTCCAAAGAAGACATCCAGACTGCCCACAAACACACGAAAGAATGCTCAACCTCATTAACCATTAGAGAAATGCAAATCAAAAGTACAATGACATATCATCTCACACCGGTCAGAGTGGCCCTCATCAAAGAAGTCTAGAAACAATCAATGCTGGAGAGGGGGGGGGGTGGAGAAAAGGGAACACTCTTGCACTGTTGGTGGGAAGGTAAATTGATACAGCCACTGTGGAGAACTGTACGGAGGAGGGTCCTTCAAAACCTAAGAATAGAACTACCATACGACGCAGGCATCCCACTACTGGGAATATACCCAGAGAACACCGTAATTCCAAAAGACACATGCACCCCAATATTCATTTCAGCACTATTTACAATAGCCAGGTCCTGGAAGCAAGCCACGTGCCCATCGACAGACGAATGGATAAAGAAGTTGTGGTACATATATACAATGGAATGTTACTCAGCCATTAAAAGGAACGAAATGGAGTCATTTGTTGAGACGTGGGTGGATCTAGAGACGGTCACACAGAGTGAACTTAGCGAGAAAGAGAAAAACAAATGTCCTACATTAACGCATGTCTGTGGCACCTAGAGAAATGGTACAGACGAACGGGTTTGCAGGGCAGAAGTTGAGACAGAGATGTAGAGGACCAACGGATGGACACCAAGGGGGGAGAACCACAGTGGGGTGGGGATGGTGGTGTGCTGAATTGGGCAATGGGTTTGATAGTTATACACTGATGTGTCTAAAACTGATGACTGCTTTTAAGAAATTAAAACTAAAAATAAAATGAAAGTTAAAAATATAGAGAAATGAAAACAATATGGAAGAAATGGATATGTTACACTTTGCTGGAGGGAATGTAGAATATGGCA
Source organism: Eubalaena glacialis (assembly GCF_028564815.1). Taxonomy (NCBI): domain Eukaryota; kingdom Metazoa; phylum Chordata; class Mammalia; order Artiodactyla; family Balaenidae; genus Eubalaena; species Eubalaena glacialis. Next base: position 59,249 of record NW_026871148.1, read on the forward strand.
AAGCGTTTGCGAAACATCTTCTCTTTCCTTCAACATTTACAGAGGTAGTTACCTCACGACCCCATAATTCCACTAGTGGGTATAACACAAGTGTTTTAGTCTGGGTTCCACAGAGAAACAGAACCCACTAGCTGCCTGGGGGTGGCAGGGGAGGCAAGGGAGCAAGAGAGAGAGAGAGAGAGAGAGAGAGAGAGAGAGATTGAGATTGAGAGATTTTCTTGAATTGGCTTAACGTATGGTGAGGACTGGGAAGTCAAAATATTCAGGGCAGTCTGACAGACTGGAGACCGAGGAAACAGCTGTTCAGGCAGAATCGCGTTTTTCCTTGAAAGAGCAGTCTTTTCTCTTAAGGACTTGTGGACTGATCAAAAGATAAAGCCTCATCCCACATTATGCAGGGTGCATGTATTGGCTAGGGCTGCCAGGAGAAAGTACCAAGGGTTACATGTCTTAACAGGAACTAGGACATTGATATATACAGAGAGAGTAACACGACAAACATAGCCATCTTCAATCCCAGGACACCAATCGTACTGAATTAGGGCAAGACCTGATGGCCTCATTTTCACTTGATTCCTGTCCTAAAGACCCTATCTCCAAAGACTGTGGAGTATATTTGCAACTTGTTTGTACTGAAGGAACAAAATTCAGTCCAAACTACTCACTCCTGTAACCGCCCAAAATTCATCCTCGTTTTTGCACGAAAAATGCATTCACTTCATGCAATCCCTTCGTAAACCTCATTCTAGCGGCCACTGTTAAGTCCCCACTTTTATTGAAATAGCTTCTGAAACGGTTAAACTCTGAAGCCAGACAACTTGGCTGCTTTCAAACTACAACGGTGGAAAGAAGAAGTACAGCTGTCACTGTTTTCAGGCGCCACGATGCTATACGTAGAGAATCCGAAAGAGGCTACCAGAAAACTACTAGAGCTAAGCAGTGAATTTGGTAAAGTAGCAGGATACAAAAATAATGCACAGAAATCGCTGGCATTCCTATACGCTAATGGTGAAAAATCTGAAAGTGAAATTAAGGAAACACTCCTAGTTACCATTGCAACACAACGAATTAAATGTCTAGGACTAAAAATACCTAAGGCGACAAAAGACCTGTATGCAGCACATTATAAGACACTGATGAACTACATTAAAAATGATACACACAGATGGAGAGATAGATCATGTTCTTCGATCGGAAGAATCACTACTGTGAAAATGACTCTACTCGCCAAAGCCACCTAGAGATTTACTGCGATCCCCATCAAACTACCACTGGCATTTTTTACAGAACTCCAACCAAACATTTCACAATTTGTATGCAAACACAGAAGACCCCGAATAGCCAAAGCAATCTTGAAAGCGAAAAATGGAGCTGGAGGAATCAGGCTCCCTGACTTCAGACGATACTGCAAAGCTACAGTAATCAAGAGAATATGGTAGTGGCACCAAAACAGACATATCGATCCAGGGAACAGGCTAGAAAGCCCAGAGATAAACACACGCACATATGGTCCCCTTATCTTTGATAAAGGAGGCAAGAATATAGAGTGGAGAAAAGTCAGCCTCTTCAGTAAGTGGTCTTGGGAAAACTGGACAGGTACATGTACAAGGATGAAAGGAGGAGACTCCCTAACACCATCCACAAAAATAAACTCCAAATGGGTTAAAGACCCAAATGTAAGGCCAGGCACTCCCAAACGCTTAGAGGAAAGCATAAGCAGAACACTCTATGACAGAAATCACAGCAAGATCCTTTTGGACCCACATGCTAGAAAAATGGAAATAAAAACAGAAATAAACAAACGGGACTGAAGGGAATTTAAAAGCTTTTGCACGGCAAAGGGAACCATAAACAAGACGAAAAGACAACCCTTAGAATGGGAGAAAATATTTACAGAGGAAGCACCTGACAAAGGAATCATCTCCAAAACGTACAAGCAGCTCATGCAGCTCAATATCAAAAAGACAAACAACCCAACCCAAAACTGGGCAGAAGACCTCAAGAGACAGTTCTCCAAAGAAGACATCCAGACTGCCCACAAACACACGAAAGAATGCTCAACCTCATTAACCATTAGAGAAATGCAAATCAAAAGTACAATGACATATCATCTCACACCGGTCAGAGTGGCCCTCATCAAAGAAGTCTAGAAACAATCAATGCTGGAGAGGGGGGGGGGTGGAGAAAAGGGAACACTCTTGCACTGTTGGTGGGAAGGTAAATTGATACAGCCACTGTGGAGAACTGTACGGAGGAGGGTCCTTCAAAACCTAAGAATAGAACTACCATACGACGCAGGCATCCCACTACTGGGAATATACCCAGAGAACACCGTAATTCCAAAAGACACATGCACCCCAATATTCATTTCAGCACTATTTACAATAGCCAGGTCCTGGAAGCAAGCCACGTGCCCATCGACAGACGAATGGATAAAGAAGTTGTGGTACATATATACAATGGAATGTTACTCAGCCATTAAAAGGAACGAAATGGAGTCATTTGTTGAGACGTGGGTGGATCTAGAGACGGTCACACAGAGTGAACTTAGCGAGAAAGAGAAAAACAAATGTCCTACATTAACGCATGTCTGTGGCACCTAGAGAAATGGTACAGACGAACGGGTTTGCAGGGCAGAAGTTGAGACAGAGATGTAGAGGACCAACGGATGGACACCAAGGGGGGAGAACCACAGTGGGGTGGGGATGGTGGTGTGCTGAATTGGGCAATGGGTTTGATAGTTATACACTGATGTGTCTAAAACTGATGACTGCTTTTAAGAAATTAAAACTAAAAATAAAATGAAAGTTAAAAATATAGAGAAATGAAAACAATATGGAAGAAATGGATATGTTACACTTTGCTGGAGGGAATGTAGAATATGGCAAAGCGTTTGCGAAACATCTTCTCTTTCCTTCAACATTTACAGAGGTAGTTACCTCACGACCCCATAATTCCACTAGTGGGTATAACACAAGTGTTTTAGTCTGGGTTCCACAGAGAAACAGAACCCACTAGCTGCCTGGGGGTGGCAGGGGAGGCAAGGGAGCAAGAGAGAGAGAGAGAGAGAGAGAGAGAGAGAGAGATTGAGATTGAGAGATTTTCTTGAATTGGCTTAACGTATGGTGAGGACTGGGAAGTCAAAATATTCAGGGCAGTCTGACAGACTGGAGACCGAGGAAACAGCTGTTCAGGCAGAATCGCGTTTTTCCTTGAAAGAGCAGTCTTTTCTCTTAAGGACTTGTGGACTGATCAAAAGATAAAGCCTCATCCCACATTATGCAGGGTGCATGTATTGGCTAGGGCTGCCAGGAGAAAGTACCAAGGGTTACATGTCTTAACAGGAACTAGGACATTGATATATACAGAGAGAGTAACACGACAAACATAGCCATCTTCAATCCCAGGACACCAATCGTACTGAATTAGGGCAAGACCTGATGGCCTCATTTTCACTTGATTCCTGTCCTAAAGACCCTATCTCCAAAGACTGTGGAGTATATTTGCAACTTGTTTGTATTGAAGGAACAAAATTCAGTCCAAACTACTCACTCCTGTAACCGCCCAAAATTCATCCTCGTTTTTGCACGAAAAATGCATTCACTTCATGCAATCCCTTCGTAAACCTCATTCTAGCGGCCACTGTTAAGTCCCCACTTTTATTGAAATAGCTTCTGAAACGGTTAAACTCTGAAGCCAGACAACTTGGCTGCTTTCAAACTACAACGGTGGAAAGAAGTACAGCTGTCACTGTTTTCAGGCGCCACGATGCTATACGTAGAGAATCCGAAAGAGGCTACCAGAAAACTACTAGAGCTAAGCAGTGAATTTGGTAAAGTAGCAGGATACAAAAATAATGCACAGAAATCGCTGGCATTCCTATACGCTAATGGTGAAAAATCTGAAAGTGAAATTAAGGAAACACTCCTAGTTACCATTGCAACACAACGAATTAAATGTCTAGGACTAAAAATACCTAAGGCGACAAAAGACCTGTATGCAGCACATTATAAGACACTGATGAACTACATTAAAAATGATACACACAGATGGAGAGATAGATCATGTTCTTCGATCGGAAGAATCACTACTGTGAAAATGACTCTACTCGCCAAAGCCACCTAGAGATTTACTGCGATCCCCATCAAACTACCACTGGCATTTTTTACAGAACTCCAACCAAACATTTCACAATTTGTATGCAAACACAGAAGACCCCGAATAGCCAAAGCAATCTTGAAAGCGAAAAATGGAGCTGGAGGAATCAGGCTCCCTGACTTCAGACGATACTGCAAAGCTACAGTAATCAAGAGAATATGGTAGTGGCACCAAAACAGACATATCGATCCAGGGAACAGGCTAGAAAGCCCAGAGATAAACACACGCACATATGGTCCCCTTATCTTTGATAAAGGAGGCAAGAATATAGAGTGGAGAAAAGTCAGCCTCTTCAGTAAGTGGTCTTGGGAAAACTGGACAGGTACATGTACAAGGATGAAAGGAGGAGACTCCCTAACACCATCCACAAAAATAAACTCCAAATGGGTTAAAGACCCAAATGTAAGGCCAGGCACTCCCAAACGCTTAGAGGAAAGCATAAGCAGAACACTCTATGACAGAAATCACAGCAAGATCCTTTTGGACCCACATGCTAGAAAAATGGAAATAAAAACAGAAATAAACAAACGGGACTGAAGGGAATTTAAAAGCTTTTGCACGGCAAAGGGAACCATAAACAAGACGAAAAGACAACCCTTAGAATGGGAGAAAATATTTACAGAGGAAGCACCTGACAAAGGAATCATCTCCAAAACGTACAAGCAGCTCATGCAGCTCAATATCAAAAAGACAAACAACCCAACCCAAAACTGGGCAGAAGACCTCAAGAGACAGTTCTCCAAAGAAGACATCCAGACTGCCCACAAACACACGAAAGAATGCTCAACCTCATTAACCATTAGAGAAATGCAAATCAAAAGTACAATGACATATCATCTCACACCGGTCAGAGTGGCCCTCATCAAAGAAGTCTAGAAACAATCAATGCTGGAGGGGGGGGGGGTGGAGAAAAGGGAACACTCTTGCACTGTTGGTGGGAAGGTAAATTGATACAGCCACTGTGGAGAACTGTACGGAGGAGGGTCCTTCAAAACCTAAGAATAGAACTACCATACGACGCAGGCATCCCACTACTGGGAATATACCCAGAGAACACCGTAATTCCAAAAGACACATGCACCCCAATATTCATTTCGGCACTATTTACAATAGCCAGGTCCTGGAAGCAAGCCACGTGCCCATCGACAGACGAATGGATAAAGAAGTTGTGGTACATATATACAATGGAATGTTACTCAGCCATTAAAAGGAACGAAATGGAGTCATTTGTTGAGACGTGGGTGGATCTAGAGACGGTCACACAGAGTGAACTTAGCAAGAAAGAGAAAAACAAATGTCCTACATTAACGCATGTCTGTGGCACCTAGAGAAATGGTACAGACGAACGGGTTTGCAGGGCAGAAGTTGAGACAGAGATGTAGAGGACCAACGGATGGACACCAAGGGGGGAGAACCACAGTGGGGTGGGGATGGTGGTGTGCTGAATTGGGCAATGGGTTTGATAGTTATACACTGATGTGTCTAAAACTGATGACTGCTTTTAAGAAATTAAAACTAAAAATAAAATGAAAGTTAAAAATATAGAGAAATGAAAACAATATGGAAGAAATGGATATGTTACACTTTGCTGGAGGGAATGTAGAATATGGCAAAGCGTTTGCGAAACATCTTATCTTTCCTTCAACATTTACAGAGGTAGTTACCTCACGACCCCATAATTCCACTAGTGGGTATAACACAAGTGTTTTAGTCTGGGTTCCACAGAGAAACAGAACCCACTAGCTGCCTGGGGGTGGCAGGGGAGGCAAGGGAGCAAGAGAGAGAGAGAGAGAGAGAGAGAGAGAGAGAGATTGAGATTGAGAGATTTTCTTGAATTGGCTTAACGTATGGTGAGGACTGGGAAGTCAAAATATTCAGGGCAGTCTGACAGACTGGAGACCGAGGAAACAGCTGTTCAGGCAGAATCGCGTTTTTCCTTGAAAGAGCAGTCTTTTCTCTTAAGGACTTGTGGACTGATCAAAAGATAAAGCCTCATCCCACATTATGCAGGGTGCATGTATTGGCTAGGGCTGCCAGGAGAAAGTACCAAGGGTTACATGTCTTAACAGGAACTAGGACATTGATATATACAGAGAGAGTAACACGACAAACATAGCCATCTTCAATCCCAGGACACCAATCGTACTGAATTAGGGCAAGACCTGATGGCCTCATTTTCACTTGATTCCTGTCCTAAAGACCCTATCTCCAAAGACTGTGGAGTATATTTGCAACTTGTTTGTATTGAAGGAACAAAATTCAGTCCAAACTACTCACTCCTGTAACCGCCCAAAATTCATCCTCGTTTTTGCACGAAAAATGCATTCACTTCATGCAATCCCTTCGTAAACCTCATTCTAGCGGCCACTGTTAAGTCCCCACTTTTATTGAAATAGCTTCTGAAACGGTTAAACTCTGAAGCCAGACAACTTGGCTGCTTTCAAACTACAACGGTGGAAAGAAGAAGTACAGCTGTCACTGTTTTCAGGCGCCACGATGCTATACGTAGAGAATCCGAAAGAGGCTACCAGAAAACTACTAGAGCTAAGCAGTGAATTTGGTAAAGTAGCAGGATACAAAAATAATGCACAGAAATCGCTGGCATTCCTATACGCTAATGGTGAAAAATCTGAAAGTGAAATTAAGGAAACACTCCTAGTTACCATTGCAACACAACGAATTAAATGTCTAGGACTAAAAATACCTAAGGCGACAAAAGACCTGTATGCAGCACATTATAAGACACTGATGAACTACATTAAAAATGATACACACAGATGGAGAGATAGATCATGTTCTTCGATCGGAAGAATCACTACTGTGAAAATGACTCTACTCGCCAAAGCCACCTAGAGATTTACTGCGATCCCCATCAAACTACCACTGGCATTTTTTACAGAACTCCAACCAAACATTTCACAATTTGTATGCAAACACAGAAGACCCCGAATAGCCAAAGCAATCTTGAAAGCGAAAAATGGAGCTGGAGGAATCAGGCTCCCTGACTTCAGACGATACTGCAAAGCTACAGTAATCAAGAGAATATGGTAGTGGCACCAAAACAGACATATCGATCCAGGGAACAGGCTAGAAAGCCCAGAGATAAACACACGCACATATGGTCCCCTTATCTTTGATAAAGGAGGCAAGAATATAGAGTGGAGAAAAGTCAGCCTCTTCAGTAAGTGGTCTTGGGAAAACTGGACAGGTACATGTACAAGGATGAAAGGAGGAGACTCCCTAACACCATCCACAAAAATAAACTCCAAATGGGTTAAAGACCCAAATGTAAGGCCAGGCACTCCCAAACGCTTAGAGGAAAGCATAAGCAGAACACTCTATGACAGAAATCACAGCAAGATCCTTTTGGACCCACATGCTAGAAAAATGGAAATAAAAACAGAAATAAACAAACGGGACTGAAGGGAATTTAAAAGCTTTTGCACGGCAAAGGGAACCATAAACAAGACGAAAAGACAACCCTTAGAATGGGAGAAAATATTTACAGAGGAAGCACCTGACAAAGGAATCATCTCCAAAACGTACAAGCAGCTCATGCAGCTCAATATCAAAAAGACAAACAACCCAACCCAAAACTGGGCAGAAGACCTCAAGAGACAGTTCTCCAAAGAAGACATCCAGACTGCCCACAAACACACGAAAGAATGCTCAACCTCATTAACCATTAGAGAAATGCAAATCAAAAGTACAATGACATATCATCTCACACCGGTCAGAGTGGCCCTCATCAAAGAAGTCTAGAAACAATCAATGCTGGAGAGGGGGGGGGTGGAGAAAAGGGAACACTCTTGCACTGTTGGTGGGAAGGTAAATTGATACAGCCACTGTGGAGAACTGTACGGAGGAGGGTCCTTCAAAACCTAAGAATAGAACTACCATACGACGCAGGCATCCCACTACTGGGAATATACCCAGAGAACACCATAATTCCAAAAGACACATGCACCCCAATATTCATTTCAGCACTATTTACAATAGCCAGGTCCTGGAAGCAAGCCACGTGCCCATCGACAGACGAATGGATAAAGAAGTTGTGGTACATATATACAATGGAATGTTACTCAGCCATTAAAAGGAACGAAATGGAGTCATTTGTTGAGACGTGGGTGGATCTAGAGACGGTCACACAGAGTGAACTTAGCGAGAAAGAGAAAAACAAATGTCCTACATTAACGCATGTCTGTGGCACCTAGAGAAATGGTACAGACGAACGGGTTTGCAGGGCAGAAGTTGAGACAGAGATGTAGAGGACCAACGGATGGACACCAAGGGGGGAGAACCACAGTGGGGTGGGGATGGTGGTGTGCTGAATTGGGCAATGGGTTTGATAGTTATACACTGATGTGTCTAAAACTGATGACTGCTTTTAAGAAATTAAAACTAAAAATAAAATGAAAGTTAAAAATATAGAGAAATGAAAACAATATGGAAGAAATGGATATGTTACACTTTGCTGGAGGGAATGTAGAATATGGCAAAGCGTTTGCGAAACATCTTATCTTTCCTTCAACATTTACAGAGGTAGTTACCTCACGACCCCATAATTCCACTAGTGGGTATAACACAAGTGTTTTAGTCTGGGTTCCACAGAGAAACAGAACCCACTAGCTGCCTGGGGGTGGCAGGGGAGGCAAGGGAGCAAGAGAGAGAGAGAGAGAGAGAGAGAGAGAGAGAGAGATTGAGATTGAGAGATTTTCTTGAATTGGCTTAACGTATGGTGAGGACTGGGAAGTCAAAATATTCAGGGCAGTCTGACAGACTGGAGACCGAGGAAACAGCTGTTCAGGCAGAATCGCGTTTTTCCTTGAAAGAGCAGTCTTTTCTCTTAAGGACTTGTGGACTGATCAAAAGATAAAGCCTCATCCCACATTATGCAGGGTGCATGTATTGGCTAGGGCTGCCAGGAGAAAGTACCAAGGGTTACATGTCTTAACAGGAACTAGGACATTGATATATACAGAGAGAGTAACACGACAAACATAGCCATCTTCAATCCCAGGACACCAATCGTACTGAATTAGGGCAAGACCTGATGGCCTCATTTTCACTTGATTCCTGTCCTAAAGACCCTATCTCCAAAGACTGTGGAGTATATTTGCAACTTGTTTGTATTGAAGGAACAAAATTCAGTCCAAACTACTCACTCCTGTAACCGCCCAAAATTCATCCTCGTTTTTGCACGAAAAATGCATTCACTTCATGCAATCCCTTCGTAAACCTCATTCTAGCGGCCACTGTTAAGTCCCCACTTTTATTGAAATAGCTTCTGAAACGGTTAAACTCTGAAGCCAGACAACTTGGCTGCTTTCAAACTACAACGGTGGAAAGAAGAAGTACAGCTGTCACTGTTTTCAGGCGCCACGATGCTATACGTAGAGAATCCGAAAGAGGCTACCAGAAAACTACTAGAGCTAAGCAGTGAATTTGGTAAAGTAGCAGGATACAAAAATAATGCACAGAAATCGCTGGCATTCCTATACGCTAATGGTGAAAAATCTGAAAGTGAAATTAAGGAAACACTCCTAGTTACCATTGCAACACAACGAATTAAATGTCTAGGACTAAAAATACCTAAGGCGACAAAAGACCTGTATGCAGCACATTATAAGACACTGATGAACTACATTAAAAATGATACACACAGATGGAGAGATAGATCATGTTCTTCGATCGGAAGAATCACTACTGTGAAAATGACTCTACTCGCCAAAGCCACCTAGAGATTTACTGCGATCCCCATCGAACTACCACTGGCATTTTTTACAGAACTCCAACCAAACATTTCACAATTTGTATGCAAACACAGAAGACCCCGAATAGCCAAAGCAATCTTGAAAGCGAAAAATGGAGCTGGAGGAATCAGGCTCCCTGACTTCAGACGATACTGCAAAGCTACAGTAATCAAGAGAATATGGTAGTGGCACCAAAACAGACATATCGATCCAGGGAACAGGCTAGAAAGCCCAGAGATAAACACACGCACATATGGTCCCCTTATCTTTGATAAAGGAGGCAAGAATATAGAGTGGAGAAAAGTCAGCCTCTTCAGTAAGTGGTCTTGGGAAAACTGGACAGGTACATGTACAAGGATGAAAGGAGGAGACTCCCTAACACCATCCACAAAAATAAACTCCAAATGGGTTAAAGACCCAAATGTAAGGCCAGGCACTCCCAAACGCTTAGAGGAAAGCATAAGCAGAACACTCTATGACAGAAATCACAGCAAGATCCTTTTGGACCCACATGCTAGAAAAATGGAAATAAAAACAGAAATAAACAAACGGGACTGAAGGGAATTTAAAAGCTTTTGCACGGCAAAGGGAACCATAAACAAGACGAAAAGACAACCCTTAGAATGGGAGAAAATATTTACAGAGGAAGCACCTGACAAAGGAATCATCTCCAAAACGTACAAGCAGCTCATGCAGCTCAATATCAAAAAGACAAACAACCCAACCCAAAACTGGGCAGAAGACCTCAAGAGACAGTTCTCCAAAGAAGACATCCAGACTGCCCACAAACACACGAAAGAATGCTCAACCTCATTAACCATTAGAGAAATGCAAATCAAAAGTACAATGACATATCATCTCACACCGGTCAGAGTGGCCCTCATCAAAGAAGTCTAGAAACAATCAATGCTGGAGAGGGGGGGGGGTGGAGAAAAGGGAACACTCTTGCACTGTTGGTGGGAAGGTAAATTGATACAGCCACTGTGGAGAACTGTACGGAGGAGGGTCCTTCAAAACCTAAGAATAGAACTACCATACGACGCAGGCATCCCACTACTGGGAATATACCCAGAGAACACCGTAATTCCAAAAGACACATGCACCCCAATATTCATTTCAGCACTATTTACAATAGCCAGGTCCTGGAAGCAAGCCACGTGCCCATCGACAGACGAATGGATAAAGAAGTTGTGGTACATATATACAATGGAATGTTACTCAGCCATTAAAAGGAACGAAATGGAGTCATTTGTTGAGACGTGGGTGGATCTAGAGACGGTCACACAGAGTGAACTTAGCGAGAAAGAGAAAAACAAATGTCCTACATTAACGCATGTCTGTGGCACCTAGAGAAATGGTACAGACGAACGGGTTTGCAGGGCAGAAGTTGAGACAGAGATGTAGAGGACCAACGGATGGACACCAAGGGGGGAGAACCACAGTGGGGTGGGGATGGTGGTGTGCTGAATTGGGCAATGGGTTTGATAGTTATACACTGATGTGTCTAAAACTGATGACTGCTTTTAAGAAATTAAAACTAAAAATAAAATGAAAGTTAAAAATATAGAGAAATGAAAACAATATGGAAGAAATGGATATGTTACACTTTGCTGGAGGGAATGTAGAATATGGCAAAGCGTTTGCGAAACATCTTATCTTTCCTTCAACATTTACAGAGGTAGTTACCTCACGACCCCATAATTCCACTAGTGGGTATAACACAAGTGTTTTAGTCTGGGTTCCACAGAGAAACAGAACCCACTAGCTGCCTGGGGGTGGCAGGGGAGGCAAGGGAGCAAGAGAGAGAGAGAGAGAGAGAGAGAGAGAGAGAGAGATTGAGATTGAGAGATTTTCTTGAATTGGCTTAACGTATGGTGAGGACTGGGAAGTCAAAATATTCAGGGCAGTCTGACAGACTGGAGACCGAGGAAACAGCTGTTCAGGCAGAATCGCGTTTTTCCTTGAAAGAGCAGTCTTTTCTCTTAAGGACTTGTGGACTGATCAAAAGATAAAGCCTCATCCCACATTATGCAGGGTGCATGTATTGGCTAGGGCTGCCAGGAGAAAGTACCAAGGGTTACATGTCTTAACAGGAACTAGGACATTGATATATACAGAGAGAGTAACACGACAAACATAGCCATCTTCAATCCCAGGACACCAATCGTACTGAATTAGGGCAAGACCTGATGGCCTCATTTTCACTTGATTCCTGTCCTAAAGACCCTATCTCCAAAGACTGTGGAGTATATTTGCAACTTGTTTGTATTGAAGGAACAAAATTCAGTCCAAACTACTCACTCCTGTAACCGCCCAAAATTCATCCTCGTTTTTGCACGAAAAATGCATTCACTTCATGCAATCCCTTCGTAAACCTCATTCTAGCGGCCACTGTTAAGTCCCCACTTTTATTGAAATAGCTTCTGAAACGGTTAAACTCTGAAGCCAGACAACTTGGCTGCTTTCAAACTACAACGGTGGAAAGAAGAAGTACAGCTGTCACTGTTTTCAGGCGCCACGATGCTATACGTAGAGAATCCGAAAGAGGCTACCAGAAAACTACTAGAGCTAAGCAGTGAATTTGGTAAAGTAGCAGGATACAAAAATAATGCACAGAAATCGCTGGCATTCCTATACGCTAATGGTGAAAAATCTGAAAGTGAAATTAAGGAAACACTCCTAGTTACCATTGCAACACAACGAATTAAATGTCTAGGACTAAAAATACCTAAGGCGACAAAAGACCTGTATGCAGCACATTATAAGACACTGATGAACTACATTAAAAATGATACACACAGATGGAGAGATAGATCATGTTCTTCGATCGGAAGAATCACTACTGTGAAAATGACTCTACTCGCCAAAGCCACCTAGAGATTTACTGCGATCCCCATCGAACTACCACTGGCATTTTTTACAGAACTCCAACCAAACATTTCACAATTTGTATGCAAACACAGAAGACCCCGAATAGCCAAAGCAATCTTGAAAGCGAAAAATGGAGCTGGAGGAATCAGGCTCCCTGACTTCAGACGATACTGCAAAGCTACAGTAATCAAGAGAATATGGTAGTGGCACCAAAACAGACATATCGATCCAGGGAACAGGCTAGAAAGCCCAGAGATAAACACACGCACATATGGTCCCCTTATCTTTGATAAAGGAGGCAAGAATATAGAGTGGAGAAAAGTCAGCCTCTTCAGTAAGTGGTCTTGGGAAAACTGGACAGGTACATGTACAAGGATGAAAGGAGGAGACTCCCTAACACCATCCACAAAAATAAACTCCAAATGGGTTAAAGACCCAAATGTAAGGCCAGGCACTCCCAAACGCTTAGAGGAAAGCATAAGCAGAACACTCTATGACAGAAATCACAGCAAGATCCTTTTGGACCCACATGCTAGAAAAATGGAAATAAAAACAGAAATAAACAAACGGGACTGAAGGGAATTTAAAAGCTTTTGCACGGCAAAGGGAACCATAAACAAGACGAAAAGACAACCCTTAGAATGGGAGAAAATATTTACAGAGGAAGCACCTGACAAAGGAATCATCTCCAAAACGTACAAGCAGCTCATGCAGCTCAATATCAAAAAGACAAACAACCCAACCCAAAACTGGGCAGAAGACCTCAAGAGACAGTTCTCCAAAGAAGACATCCAGACTGCCCACAAACACACGAAAGAATGCTCAACCTCATTAACCATTAGAGAAATGCAAATCAAAAGTACAATGACATATCATCTCACACCGGTCAGAGTGGCCCTCATCAAAGAAGTCTAGAAACAATCAATGCTGGAGAGGGGGGGGGGTGGAGAAAAGGGAACACTCTTGCACTGTTGGTGGGAAGGTAAATTGATACAGCCACTGTGGAGAACTGTACGGAGGAGGGTCCTTCAAAACCTAAGAATAGAACTACCATACGACGCAGGCATCCCACTACTGGGAATATACCCAGAGAACACCGTAATTCCAAAAGACACATGCACCCCAATATTCATTTCAGCACTATTTACAATAGCCAGGTCCTGGAAGCAAGCCACGTGCCCATCGACAGACGAATGGATAAAGAAGTTGTGGTACATATATACAATGGAATGTTACTCAGCCATTAAAAGGAACGAAATGGAGTCATTTGTTGAGACGTGGGTGGATCTAGAGACGGTCACACAGAGTGAACTTAGCGAGAAAGAGAAAAACAAATGTCCTACATTAACGCATGTCTGTGGCACCTAGAGAAATGGTACAGACGAACGGGTTTGCAGGGCAGAAGTTGAGACAGAGATGTAGAGGACCAACGGATGGACACCAAGGGGGGAGAACCACAGTGGGGTGGGGATGGTGGTGTGCTGAATTGGGCAATGGGTTTGATAGTTATACACTGATGTGTCTAAAACTGATGACTGCTTTTAAGAAATTAAAACTAAAAATAAAATGAAAGTTAAAAATATAGAGAAATGAAAACAATATGGAAGAAATGGATATGTTACACTTTGCTGGAGGGAATGTAGAATATGGCAAAGCGTTTGCGAAACATCTTATCTTTCCTTCAACATTTACAGAGGTAGTTACCTCACGACCCCATAATTCCACTAGTGGGTATAACACAAGTGTTTTAGTCTGGGTTCCACAGAGAAACAGAACCCACTAGCTGCCTGGGGGTGGCAGGGGAGGCAAGGGAGCAAGAGAGAGAGAGAGAGAGAGAGAGAGAGAGAGAGAGATTGAGATTGAGAGATTTTCTTGAATTGGCTTAACGTATGGTGAGGACTGGGAAGTCAAAATATTCAGGGCAGTCTGACAGACTGGAGACCGAGGAAACAGCTGTTCAGGCAGAATCGCGTTTTTCCTTGAAAGAGCAGTCTTTTCTCTTAAGGACTTGTGGACTGATCAAAAGATAAAGCCTCATCCCACATTATGCAGGGTGCATGTATTGGCTAGGGCTGCCAGGAGAAAGTACCAAGGGTTACATGTCTTAACAGGAACTAGGACATTGATATATACAGAGAGAGTAACACGACAAACATAGCCATCTTCAATCCCAGGACACCAATCGTACTGAATTAGGGCAAGACCTGATGGCCTCATTTTCACTTGATTCCTGTCCTAAAGACCCTATCTCCAAAGACTGTGGAGTATATTTGCAACTTGTTTGTATTGAAGGAACAAAATTCAGTCCAAACTACTCACTCCTGTAACCGCCCAAAATTCATCCTCGTTTTTGCACGAAAAATGCATTCACTTCATGCAATCCCTTCGTAAACCTCATTCTAGCGGCCACTGTTAAGTCCCCACTTTTATTGAAATAGCTTCTGAAACGGTTAAACTCTGAAGCCAGACAACTTGGCTGCTTTCAAACTACAACGGTGGAAAGAAGAAGTACAGCTGTCACTGTTTTCAGGCGCCACGATGCTATACGTAGAGAATCCGAAAGAGGCTACCAGAAAACTACTAGAGCTAAGCAGTGAATTTGGTAAAGTAGCAGGATACAAAAATAATGCACAGAAATCGCTGGCATTCCTATACGCTAATGGTGAAAAATCTGAAAGTGAAATTAAGGAAACACTCCTAGTTACCATTGCAACACAACGAATTAAATGTCTAGGACTAAAAATACCTAAGGCGACAAAAGACCTGTATGCAGCACATTATAAGACACTGATGAACTAC
The DNA here is from genome assembly GCF_028564815.1 of Eubalaena glacialis. Lineage (NCBI taxonomy): Eukaryota > Metazoa > Chordata > Mammalia > Artiodactyla > Balaenidae > Eubalaena > Eubalaena glacialis. Next base: position 74,830 of record NW_026871148.1, read on the forward strand.
ATTAAAAATGATACACACAGATGGAGAGATAGATCATGTTCTTCGATCGGAAGAATCACTACTGTGAAAATGACTCTACTCGCCAAAGCCACCTAGAGATTTACTGCGATCCCCATCAAACTACCACTGGCATTTTTTACAGAACTCCAACCAAACATTTCACAATTTGTATGCAAACACAGAAGACCCCGAATAGCCAAAGCAATCTTGAAAGCGAAAAATGGAGCTGGAGGAATCAGGCTCCCTGACTTCAGACGATACTGCAAAGCTACAGTAATCAAGAGAATATGGTAGTGGCACCAAAACAGACATATCGATCCAGGGAACAGGCTAGAAAGCCCAGAGATAAACACACGCACATATGGTCCCCTTATCTTTGATAAAGGAGGCAAGAATATAGAGTGGAGAAAAGTCAGCCTCTTCAGTAAGTGGTCTTGGGAAAACTGGACAGGTACATGTACAAGGATGAAAGGAGGAGACTCCCTAACACCATCCACAAAAATAAACTCCAAATGGGTTAAAGACCCAAATGTAAGGCCAGGCACTCCCAAACGCTTAGAGGAAAGCATAAGCAGAACACTCTATGACAGAAATCACAGCAAGATCCTTTTGGACCCACATGCTAGAAAAATGGAAATAAAAACAGAAATAAACAAACGGGACTGAAGGGAATTTAAAAGCTTTTGCACGGCAAAGGGAACCATAAACAAGACGAAAAGACAACCCTTAGAATGGGAGAAAATATTTACAGAGGAAGCACCTGACAAAGGAATCATCTCCAAAACGTACAAGCAGCTCATGCAGCTCAATATCAAAAAGACAAACAACCCAACCCAAAACTGGGCAGAAGACCTCAAGAGACAGTTCTCCAAAGAAGACATCCAGACTGCCCACAAACACACGAAAGAATGCTCAACCTCATTAACCATTAGAGAAATGCAAATCAAAAGTACAATGACATATCATCTCACACCGGTCAGAGTGGCCCTCATCAAAGAAGTCTAGAAACAATCAATGCTGGAGAGGGGGGGGGGGTGGAGAAAAGGGAACACTCTTGCACTGTTGGTGGGAAGGTAAATTGATACAAACACTGTGGAGAACTGTACGGAGGAGGGTCCTTCAAAACCTAAGAATAGAACTACCATACGACGCAGGCATCCCACTACTGGGAATATACCCAGAGAACACCGTAATTCCAAAAGACACATGCACCCCAATATTCATTTCAGCACTATTTACAATAGCCAGGTCCTGGAAGCAAGCCACGTGCCCATCGACAGACGAATGGATAAAGAAGTTGTGGTACATATATACAATGGAATGTTACTCAGCCATTAAAAGGAACGAAATGGAGTCATTTGTTGAGACGTGGGTGGATCTAGAGACGGTCACACAGAGTGAACTTAGCGAGAAAGAGAAAAACAAATGTCCTACATTAACGCATGTCTGTGGCACCTAGAGAAATGGTACAGACGAACGGGTTTGCAGGGCAGAAGTTGAGACAGAGATGTAGAGGACCAACGGATGGACACCAAGGGGGGAGAACCACAGTGGGGTGGGGATGGTGGTGTGCTGAATTGGGCAATGGGTTTGATAGTTATACACTGATGTGTCTAAAACTGATGACTGCTTTTAAGAAATTAAAACTAAAAATAAAATGAAAGTTAAAAATATAGAGAAATGAAAACAATATGGAAGAAATGGATATGTTACACTTTGCTGGAGGGAATGTAGAATATGGCAAAGCGTTTGCGAAACATCTTATCTTTCCTTCAACATTTACAGAGGTAGTTACCTCACGACCCCATAATTCCACTAGTGGGTATAACACAAGTGTTTTAGTCTGGGTTCCACAGAGAAACAGAACCCACTAGCTGCCTGGGGGTGGCAGGGGAGGCAAGGGAGCAAGAGAGAGAGAGAGAGAGAGAGAGAGAGAGATTGAGATTGAGAGATTTTCTTGAATTGGCTTAACGTATGGTGAGGACTGGGAAGTCAAAATATTCAGGGCAGTCTGACAGACTGGAGACCGAGGAAACAGCTGTTCAGGCAGAATCGCGTTTTTCCTTGAAAGAGCAGTCTTTTCTCTTAAGGACTTGTGGACTGATCAAAAGATAAAGCCTCATCCCACATTATGCAGGGTGCATGTATTGGCTAGGGCTGCCAGGAGAAAGTACCAAGGGTTACATGTCTTAACAGGAACTAGGACATTGATATATACAGAGAGAGTAACACGACAAACATAGCCATCTTCAATCCCAGGACACCAATCGTACTGAATTAGGGCAAGACCTGATGGCCTCATTTTCACTTGATTCCTGTCCTAAAGACCCTATCTCCAAAGACTGTGGAGTATATTTGCAACTTGTTTGTATTGAAGGAACAAAATTCAGTCCAAACTACTCACTCCTGTAACCGCCCAAAATTCATCCTCGTTTTTGCACGAAAAATGCATTCACTTCATGCAATCCCTTCGTAAACCTCATTCTAGCGGCCACTGTTAAGTCCCCACTTTTATTGAAATAGCTTCTGAAACGGTTAAACTCTGAAGCCAGACAACTTGGCTGCTTTCAAACTACAACGGTGGAAAGAAGAAGTACAGCTGTCACTGTTTTCAGGCGCCACGATGCTATACGTAGAGAATCCGAAAGAGGCTACCAGAAAACTACTAGAGCTAAGCAGTGAATTTGGTAAAGTAGCAGGATACAAAAATAATGCACAGAAATCGCTGGCATTCCTATACGCTAATGGTGAAAAATCTGAAAGTGAAATTAAGGAAACACTCCTAGTTACCATTGCAACACAACGAATTAAATGTCTAGGACTAAAAATACCTAAGGCGACAAAAGACCTGTATGCAGCACATTATAAGACACTGATGAACTACATTAAAAATGATACACACAGATGGAGAGATAGATCATGTTCTTCGATCGGAAGAATCACTACTGTGAAAATGACTCTACTCGCCAAAGCCACCTAGAGATTTACTGCGATCCCCATCGAACTACCACTGGCATTTTTTACAGAACTCCAACCAAACATTTCACAATTTGTATGCAAACACAGAAGACCCCGAATAGCCAAAGCAATCTTGAAAGCGAAAAATGGAGCTGGAGGAATCAGGCTCCCTGACTTCAGACGATACTGCAAAGCTACAGTAATCAAGAGAATATGGTAGTGGCACCAAAACAGACATATCGATCCAGGGAACAGGCTAGAAAGCCCAGAGATAAACACACGCACATATGGTCCCCTTATCTTTGATAAAGGAGGCAAGAATATAGAGTGGAGAAAAGTCAGCCTCTTCAGTAAGTGGTCTTGGGAAAACTGGACAGGTACATGTACAAGGATGAAAGGAGGAGACTCCCTAACACCATCCACAAAAATAAACTCCAAATGGGTTAAAGACCCAAATGTAAGGCCAGGCACTCCCAAACGCTTAGAGGAAAGCATAAGCAGAACACTCTATGACAGAAATCACAGCAAGATCCTTTTGGACCCACATGCTAGAAAAATGGAAATAAAAACAGAAATAAACAAACGGGACTGAAGGGAATTTAAAAGCTTTTGCACGGCAAAGGGAACCATAAACAAGACGAAAAGACAACCCTTAGAATGGGAGAAAATATTTACAGAGGAAGCACCTGACAAAGGAATCATCTCCAAAACGTACAAGCAGCTCATGCAGCTCAATATCAAAAAGACAAACAACCCAACCCAAAACTGGGCAGAAGACCTCAAGAGACAGTTCTCCAAAGAAGACATCCAGACTGCCCACAAACACACGAAAGAATGCTCAACCTCATTAACCATTAGAGAAATGCAAATCAAAAGTACAATGACATATCATCTCACACCGGTCAGAGTGGCCCTCATCAAAGAAGTCTAGAAACAATCAATGCTGGAGGGGGGGGGGTGGAGAAAAGGGAACACTCTTGCACTGTTGGTGGGAAGGTAAATTGATACAGCCACTGTGGAGAACTGTACGGAGGAGGGTCCTTCAAAACCTAAGAATAGAACTACCATACGACGCAGGCATCCCACTACTGGGAATATACCCAGAGAACACCGTAATTCCAAAAGACACATGCACCCCAATATTCATTTCAGCACTATTTACAATAGCCAGGTCCTGGAAGCAAGCCACGTGCCCATCGACAGACGAATGGATAAAGAAGTTGTGGTACATATATACAATGGAATGTTACTCAGCCATTAAAAGGAACGAAATGGAGTCATTTGTTGAGACGTGGGTGGATCTAGAGACGGTCACACAGAGTGAACTTAGCGAGAAAGAGAAAAACAAATGTCCTACATTAACGCATGTCTGTGGCACCTAGAGAAATGGTACAGACGAACGGGTTTGCAGGGCAGAAGTTGAGACAGAGATGTAGAGGACCAACGGATGGACACCAAGGGGGGAGAACCACAGTGGGGCGGGGATGGTGGTGTGCTGAATTGGGCAATGGGTTTGATAGTTATACACTGATGTGTCTAAAACTGATGACTGCTTTTAAGAAATTAAAACTAAAAATAAAATCAAAGTTAAAAATATAGAGAAATGAAAACAATATGGAAGAAATGGATATGTTACACTTTGCTGGAGGGAATGTAGAATATGGCAAAGCGTTTGCGAAACATCTTATCTTTCCTTCAACATTTACAGAGGTAGTTACCTCACGACCCCATAATTCCACTAGTGGGTATAACACAAGTGTTTTAGTCTGGGTTCCACAGAGAAACAGAACCCACTAGCTGCCTGGGGGTGGCAGGGGAGGCAAGGGAGCAATAGAGAGAGAGAGAGAGAGAGAGAGAGAGAGAGAGAGAGATTGAGATTGAGAGATTTTCTTGAATTGGCTTAACGTATGGTGAGGACTGGGAAGTCAAAATATTCAGGGCAGTCTGACAGACTGGAGACCGAGGAAACAGCTGTTCAGGCAGAATCGCGTTTTTCCTTGAAAGAGCAGTCTTTTCTCTTAAGGACTTGTGGACTGATCAAAAGATAAAGCCTCATCCCACATTATGCAGGGTGCATGTATTGGCTAGGGCTGCCAGGAGAAAGTACCAAGGGTTACATGTCTTAACAGGAACTAGGACATTGATATATACAGAGAGAGTAACACGACAAACATAGCCATCTTCAATCCCAGGACACCAATCGTACTGAATTAGGGCAAGACCTGATGGCTTCATTTTCACTTGATTCCTGTCCTAAAGACCCTATCTCCAAAGACTGTGGAGTATATTTGCAACTTGTTTGTATTGAAGGAACAAAATTCAGTCCAAACTACTCACTCCTGTAACCGCCCAAAATTCATCCTCGTTTTTGCACGAAAAATGCATTCACTTCATGCAATCCCTTCGTAAACCTCATTCTAGCGGCCACTGTTAAGTCCCCACTTTTATTGAAATAGCTTCTGAAACGGTTAAACTCTGAAGCCAGACAACTTGGCTGCTTTCAAACTACAACGGTGGAAAGAAGAAGTACAGCTGTCACTGTTTTCAGGCGCCACGATGCTATACGTAGAGAATCCGAAAGAGGCTACCAGAAAACTACTAGAGCTAAGCAGTGAATTTGGTAAAGTAGCAGGATACAAAAATAATGCACAGAAATCGGTGGCATTCCTATACGCTAATGGTGAAAAATCTGAAAGTGAAATTAAGGAAACACTCCTAGTTACCATTGCAACACAACGAATTAAATGTCTAGGACTAAAAATACCTAAGGCGACAAAAGACCTGTATGCAGCACATTATAAGACACTGATGAACTACATTAAAAATGATACACACAGATGGAGAGATAGATCATGTTCTTCGATCGGAAGAATCACTACTGTGAAAATGACTCTACTCGCCAAAGCCACCTAGAGATTTACTGCGATCCCCATCAAACTACCACTGGCATTTTTTACAGAACTCCAACCAAACATTTCACAATTTGTATGCAAACACAGAAGACCCCGAATAGCCAAAGCAATCTTGAAAGCGAAAAATGGAGCTGGAGGAATCAGGCTCCCTGACTTCAGACGATACTGCAAAGCTACAGTAATCAAGAGAATATGGTAGTGGCACCAAAACAGACATATCGATCCAGGGAACAGGCTAGAAAGCCCAGAGATAAACACACGCACATATGGTCCCCTTATCTTTGATAAAGGAGGCAAGAATATAGAGTGGAGAAAAGTCAGCCTCTTCAGTAAGTGGTCTTGGGAAAACTGGACAGGTACATGTACAAGGATGAAAGGAGGAGACTCCCTAACACCATCCACAAAAATAAACTCCAAATGGGTTAAAGACCCAAATGTAAGGCCAGGCACTCCCAAACGCTTAGAGGAAAGCATAAGCAGAACACTCTATGACAGAAATCACAGCAAGATCCTTTTGGACCCACATGCTAGAAAAATGGAAATAAAAACAGAAATAAACAAACGGGACTGAAGGGAATTTAAAAGCTTTTGCACGGCAAAGGGAACCATAAACAAGACGAAAAGACAACCCTTAGAATGGGAGAAAATATTTACAGAGGAAGCACCTGACAAAGGAATCATCTCCAAAACGTACAAGCAGCTCATGCAGCTCAATATCAAAAAGACAAACAACCCAACCCAAAACTGGGCAGAAGACCTCAAGAGACAGTTCTCCAAAGAAGACATCCAGACTGCCCACAAACACACGAAAGAATGCTCAACCTCATTAACCATTAGAGAAATGCAAATCAAAAGTACAATGACATATCATCTCACACCGGTCAGAGTGGCCCTCATCAAAGAAGTCTAGAAACAATCAATGCTGGAGAGGGGGGGGGGGTGGAGAAAAGGGAACACTCTTGCACTGTTGGTGGGAAGGTAAATTGATACAGCCACTGTGGAGAACTGTACGGAGGAGGGTCCTTCAAAACCTAAGAATAGAACTACCATACGACGCAGGCATCCCACTACTGGGAATATACCCAGAGAACACCGTAATTCCAAAAGACACATGCACCCCAATATTCATTTCAGCACTATTTACAATAGCCAGGTCCTGGAAGCAAGCCACGTGCCCATCGACAGACGAATGGATAAAGAAGTTGTGGTACATATATACAATGGAATGTTACTCAGCCATTAAAAGGAACGAAATGGAGTCATTTGTTGAGACGTGGGTGGATCTAGAGACGGTCACACAGAGTGAACTTAGCGAGAAAGAGAAAAACAAATGTCCTACATTAACGCATGTCTGTGGCACCTAGAGAAATGGTACAGACGAACGGGTTTGCAGGGCAGAAGTTGAGACAGAGATGTAGAGGACCAACGGATGGACACCAAGGGGGGAGAACCACAGTGGGGTGGGGATGGTGGTGTGCTGAATTGGGCAATGGGTTTGATAGTTATACACTGATGTGTCTAAAACTGATGACTGCTTTTAAGAAATTAAAACTAAAAATAAAATGAAAGTTAAAAATATAGAGAAATGAAAACAATATGGAAGAAATGGATATGTTACACTTTGCTGGAGGGAATGTAGAATATGGCAAAGCGTTTGCGAAACATCTTATCTTTCCTTCAACATTTACAGAGGTAGTTACCTCACGACCCCATAATTCCACTAGTGGGTATAACACAAGTGTTTTAGTCTGGGTTCCACAGAGAAACAGAACCCACTAGCTGCCTGGGGGTGGCAGGGGAGGCAAGGGAGCAAGAGAGAGAGAGAGAGAGAGAGAGAGAGAGAGAGAGATTGAGATTGAGAGATTTTCTTGAATTGGCTTAACGTATGGTGAGGACTGGGAAGTCAAAATATTCAGGGCAGTCTGACAGACTGGAGACCGAGGAAACAGCTGTTCAGGCAGAATCGCGTTTTTCCTTGAAAGAGCAGTCTTTTCTCTTAAGGACTTGTGGACTGATCAAAAGATAAAGCCTCATCCCACATTATGCAGGGTGCATGTATTGGCTAGGGCTGCCAGGAGAAAGTACCAAGGGTTACATGTCTTAACAGGAACTAGGACATTGATATATACAGAGAGAGTAACACGACAAACATAGCCATCTTCAATCCCAGGACACCAATCGTACTGAATTAGGGCAAGACCTGATGGCCTCATTTTCACTTGATTCCTGTCCTAAAGACCCTATCTCCAAAGACTGTGGAGTATATTTGCAACTTGTTTGTACTGAAGGAACAAAATTCAGTCCAAACTACTCACTCCTGTAACCGCCCAAAATTCATCCTCGTTTTTGCACGAAAAATGCATTCACTTCATGCAATCCCTTCGTAAACCTCATTCTAGCGGCCACTGTTAAGTCCCCACTTTTATTGAAATAGCTTCTGAAACGGTTAAACTCTGAAGCCAGACAACTTGGCTGCTTTCAAACTACAACGGTGGAAAGAAGAAGTACAGCTGTCACTGTTTTCAGGCGCCACGATGCTATACGTAGAGAATCCGAAAGAGGCTACCAGAAAACTACTAGAGCTAAGCAGTGAATTTGGTAAAGTAGCAGGATACAAAAATAATGCACAGAAATCGCTGGCATTCCTATACGCTAATGGTGAAAAATCTGAAAGTGAAATTAAGGAAACACTCCTAGTTACCATTGCAACACAACGAATTAAATGTCTAGGACTAAAAATACCTAAGGCGACAAAAGACCTGTATGCAGCACATTATAAGACACTGATGAACTACATTAAAAATGATACACACAGATGGAGAGATAGATCATGTTCTTCGATCGGAAGAATCACTACTGTGAAAATGACTCTACTCGCCAAAGCCACCTAGAGATTTACTGCGATCCCCATCAAACTACCACTGGCATTTTTTACAGAACTCCAACCAAACATTTCACAATTTGTATGCAAACACAGAAGACCCCGAATAGCCAAAGCAATCTTGAAAGCGAAAAATGGAGCTGGAGGAATCAGGCTCCCTGACTTCAGACGATACTGCAAAGCTACAGTAATCAAGAGAATATGGTAGTGGCACCAAAACAGACATATCGATCCAGGGAACAGGCTAGAAAGCCCAGAGATAAACACACGCACATATGGTCCCCTTATCTTTGATAAAGGAGGCAAGAATATAGAGTGGAGAAAAGTCAGCCTCTTCAGTAAGTGGTCTTGGGAAAACTGGACAGGTACATGTACAAGGATGAAAGGAGGAGACTCCCTAACACCATCCACAAAAATAAACTCCAAATGGGTTAAAGACCCAAATGTAAGGCCAGGCACTCCCAAACGCTTAGAGGAAAGCATAAGCAGAACACTCTATGACAGAAATCACAGCAAGATCCTTTTGGACCCACATGCTAGAAAAATGGAAATAAAAACAGAAATAAACAAACGGGACTGAAGGGAATTTAAAAGCTTTTGCACGGCAAAGGGAACCATAAACAAGACGAAAAGACAACCCTTAGAATGGGAGAAAATATTTACAGAGGAAGCACCTGACAAAGGAATCATCTCCAAAACGTACAAGCAGCTCATGCAGCTCAATATCAAAAAGACAAACAACCCAACCCAAAACTGGGCAGAAGACCTCAAGAGACAGTTCTCCAAAGAAGACATCCAGACTGCCCACAAACACACGAAAGAATGCTCAACCTCATTAACCATTAGAGAAATGCAAATCAAAAGTACAATGACATATCATCTCACACCGGTCAGAGTGGCCCTCATCAAAGAAGTCTAGAAACAATCAATGCTGGAGAGGGGGGGGGGGTGGAGAAAAGGGAACACTCTTGCACTGTTGGTGGGAAGGTAAATTGATACAGCCACTGTGGAGAACTGTACGGAGGAGGGTCCTTCAAAACCTAAGAATAGAACTACCATACGACGCAGGCATCCCACTACTGGGAATATACCCAGAGAACACCGTAATTCCAAAAGACACATGCACCCCAATATTCATTTCAGCACTATTTACAATAGCCAGGTCCTGGAAGCAAGCCACGTGCCCATCGACAGACGAATGGATAAAGAAGTTGTGGTACATATATACAATGGAATGTTACTCAGCCATTAAAAGGAACGAAATGGAGTCATTTGTTGAGACGTGGGTGGATCTAGAGACGGTCACACAGAGTGAACTTAGCGAGAAAGAGAAAAACAAATGTCCTACATTAACGCATGTCTGTGGCACCTAGAGAAATGGTACAGACGAACGGGTTTGCAGGGCAGAAGTTGAGACAGAGATGTAGAGGACCAACGGATGGACACCAAGGGGGGAGAACCACAGTGGGGTGGGGATGGTGGTGTGCTGAATTGGGCAATGGGTTTGATAGTTATACACTGATGTGTCTAAAACTGATGACTGCTTTTAAGAAATTAAAACTAAAAATAAAATGAAAGTTAAAAATATAGAGAAATGAAAACAATATGGAAGAAATGGATATGTTACACTTTGCTGGAGGGAATGTAGAATATGGCAAAGCGTTTGCGAAACATCTTATCTTTCCTTCAACATTTACAGAGGTAGTTACCTCACGACCCCATAATTCCACTAGTGGGTATAACACAAGTGTTTTAGTCTGGGTTCCACAGAGAAACAGAACCCACTAGCTGCCTGGGGGTGGCAGGGGAGGCAAGGGAGCAAGAGAGAGAGAGAGAGAGAGAGAGAGAGAGAGAGAGATTGAGATTGAGAGATTTTCTTGAATTGGCTTAACGTATGGTGAGGACTGGGAAGTCAAAATATTCAGGGCAGTCTGACAGACTGGAGACCGAGGAAACAGCTGTTCAGGCAGAATCGCGTTTTTCCTTGAAAGAGCAGTCTTTTCTCTTAAGGACTTGTGGACTGATCAAAAGATAAAGCCTCATCCCACATTATGCAGGGTGCATGTATTGGCTAGGGCTGCCAGGAGAAAGTACCAAGGGTTACATGTCTTAACAGGAACTAGGACATTGATATATACAGAGAGAGTAACACGACAAACATAGCCATCTTCAATCCCAGGACACCAATCGTACTGAATTAGGGCAAGACCTGATGGCCTCATTTTCACTTGATTCCTGTCCTAAAGACCCTATCTCCAAAGACTGTGGAGTATATTTGCAACTTGTTTGTACTGAAGGAACAAAATTCAGTCCAAACTACTCACTCCTGTAACCGCCCAAAATTCATCCTCGTTTTTGCACGAAAAATGCATTCACTTCATGCAATCCCTTCGTAAACCTCATTCTAGCGGCCACTGTTAAGTCCCCACTTTTATTGAAATAGCTTCTGAAACGGTTAAACTCTGAAGCCAGACAACTTGGCTGCTTTCAAACTACAACGGTGGAAAGAAGAAGTACAGCTGTCACTGTTTTCAGGCGCCACGATGCTATACGTAGAGAATCCGAAAGAGGCTACCAGAAAACTACTAGAGCTAAGCAGTGAATTTGGTAAAGTAGCAGGATACAAAAATAATGCACAGAAATCGCTGGCATTCCTATACGCTAATGGTGAAAAATCTGAAAGTGAAATTAAGGAAACACTCCTAGTTACCATTGCAACACAACGAATTAAATGTCTAGGACTAAAAATACCTAAGGCGACAAAAGACCTGTATGCAGCACATTATAAGACACTGATGAACTACATTAAAAATGATACACACAGATGGAGAGATAGATCATGTTCTTCGATCGGAAGAATCACTACTGTGAAAATGACTCTACTCGCCAAAGCCACCTAGAGATTTACTGCGATCCCCATCAAACTACCACTGGCATTTTTTACAGAACTCCAACCAAACATTTCACAATTTGTATGCAAACACAGAAGACCCCGAATAGCCAAAGCAATCTTGAAAGCGAAAAATGGAGCTGGAGGAATCAGGCTCCCTGACTTCAGACGATACTGCAAAGCTACAGTAATCAAGAGAATATGGTAGTGGCACCAAAACAGACATATCGATCCAGGGAACAGGCTAGAAAGCCCAGAGATAAACACACGCACATATGGTCCCCTTATCTTTGATAAAGGAGGCAAGAATATAGAGTGGAGAAAAGTCAGCCTCTTCAGTAAGTGGTCTTGGGAAAACTGGACAGGTACATGTACAAGGATGAAAGGAGGAGACTCCCTAACACCATCCACAAAAATAAACTCCAAATGGGTTAAAGACCCAAATGTAAGGCCAGGCACTCCCAAACGCTTAGAGGAAAGCATAAGCAGAACACTCTATGACAGAAATCACAGCAAGATCCTTTTGGACCCACATGCTAGAAAAATGGAAATAAAAACAGAAATAAACAAACGGGACTGAAGGGAATTTAAAAGCTTTTGCACGGCAAAGGGAACCATAAACAAGACGAAAAGACAACCCTTAGAATGGGAGAAAATATTTACAGAGGAAGCACCTGACAAAGGAATCATCTCCAAAACGTACAAGCAGCTCATGCAGCTCAATATCAAAAAGACAAACAACCCAACCCAAAACTGGGCAGAAGACCTCAAGAGACAGTTCTCCAAAGAAGACATCCAGACTGCCCACAAACACACGAAAGAATGCTCAACCTCATTAACCATTAGAGAAATGCAAATCAAAAGTACAATGACATATCATCTCACACCGGTCAGAGTGGCCCTCATCAAAGAATTCTAGAAACAATCAATGCTGGAGAGGGGGGGGGGTGGAGAAAAGGGAACACTCTTGCACTGTTGGTGGGAAGGTAAATTGATACAGCCACTGTGGAGAACTGTACGGAGGAGGGTCCTTCAAAACCTAAGAATAGAACTACCATACGACGCAGGCATCCCACTACTGGGAATATACCCAGAGAACACCGTAATTCCAAAAGACACATGCACCCCAATATTCATTTCAGCACTATTTACAATAGCCAGGTCCTGGAAGCAAGCCACGTGCCCATCGACAGACGAATGGATAAAGAAGTTGTGGTACATATATACAATGGAATGTTACTCAGCCATTAAAAGGAACGAAATGGAGTCATTTGTTGAGACGTGGGTGGATCTAGAGACGGTCACACAGAGTGAACTTAGCGAGAAAGAGAAAAACAAATGTCCTACATTAACGCATGTCTGTGGCACCTAGAGAAATGGTACAGACGAACGGGTTTGCAGGGCAGAAGTTGAGACAGAGATGTAGAGGACCAACGGATGGACACCAAGGGGGGAGAACCACAGTGGGGTGGGGATGGTGGTGTGCTGAATTGGGCAATGGGTTTGATAGTTATACACTGATGTGTCTAAAACTGATGACTGCTTTTAAGAAATTAAAACTAAAAATAAAATGAAAGTTAAAAATATAGAGAAATGAAAACAATATGGAAGAAATGGATATGTTACACTTTGCTGGAGGGAATGTAGAATATGGCAAAGCGTTTGCGAAACATCTTCTCTTTCCTTCAACATTTACAGAGGTAGTTACCTCACGACCCCATAATTCCACTAGTGGGTATAACACAAGTGTTTTAGTCTGGGTTCCACAGAGAAACAGAACCCACTAGCTGCCTGGGGGTGGCAGGGGAGGCAAGGGAGCAAGAGAGAGAGAGAGAGAGAGAGAGAGAGAGAGAGATTGAGATTGAGAGATTTTCTTGAATTGGCTTAACGTATGGTGAGGACTGGGAAGTCAAAATATTCAGGGCAGTCTGACAGACTGGAGACCGAGGAAACAGCTGTTCAGGCAGAATCGCGTTTTTCCTTGAAAGAGCAGTCTTTTCTCTTAAGGACTTGTGGACTGATCAAAAGATAAAGCCTCATCCCACATTATGCAGGGTGCATGTATTGGCTAGGGCTGCCAGGAGAAAGTACCAAGGGTTACATGTCTTAACAGGAACTAGGACATTGATATATACAGAGAGAGTAACACGACAAACATAGCCATCTTCAATCCCAGGACACCAATCGTACTGAATTAGGGCAAGACCTGATGGCCTCATTTTCACTTGATTCCTGTCCTAAAGACCCTATCTCCAAAGACTGTGGAGTATATTTGCAACTTGTTTGTACTGAAGGAACAAAATTCAGTCCAAACTACTCACTCCTGTAACCGCCCAAAATTCATCCTCGTTTTTGCACGAAAAATGCATTCACTTCATGCAATCCCTTCGTAAACCTCATTCTAGCGGCCACTGTTAAGTCCCCACTTTTATTGAAATAGCTTCTGAAACGGTTAAACTCTGAAGCCAGACAACTTGGCTGCTTTCAAACTACAACGGTGGAAAGAAGAAGTACAGCTGTCACTGTTTTCAGGCGCCACGATGCTATACGTAGAGAATCCGAAAGAGGCTACCAGAAAACTACTAGAGCTAAGCAGTGAATTTGGTAAAGTAGCAGGATACAAAAATAATGCACAGAAATCGCTGGCATTCCTATACGCTAATGGTGAAAAATCTGAAAGTGAAATTAAGGAAACACTCCTAGTTACCATTGCAACACAACGAATTAAATGTCTAGGACTAAAAATACCTAAGGCGACAAAAGACCTGTATGCAGCACATTATAAGACACTGATGAACTACATTAAAAATGATACACACAGATGGAGAGATAGATCATGTTCTTCGATCGGAAGAATCACTACTGTGAAAATGACTCTACTCGCCAAAGCCACCTAGAGATTTACTGCGATCCCCATCGAACTACCACTGGCATTTTTTACAGAACTCCAACCAAACATTTCACAATTTGTATGCAAACACAGAAGACCCCGAATAGCCAAAGCAATCTTGAAAGCGAAAAATGGAGCTGGAGGAATCAGGCTCCCTGACTTCAGACGATACTGCAAAGCTACAGTAATCAAGAGAATATGGTAGTGGCACCAAAACAGACATATCGATCCAGGGAACAGGCTAGAAAGCCCAGAGATAAACACACGCACATATGGTCCCCTTATCTTTGATAAAGGAGGCAAGAATATAGAGTGGAGAAAAGTCAGCCTCTTCAGTAAGTGGTCTTGGGAAAACTGGACAGGTACATGTACAAGGATGAAAGGAGGAGACTCCCTAACACCATCCACAAAAATAAACTCCAAATGGGTTAAAGACCCAAATGTAAGGCCAGGCACTCCCAAACGCTTAGAGGAAAGCATAAGCAGAACACTCTATGACAGAAATCACAGCAAGATCCTTTTGGACCCACATGCTAGAAAAATGGAAATAAAAACAGAAATAAACAAACGGGACTGAAGGGAATTTAAAAGCTTTTGCACGGCAAAGGGAACCATAAACAAGACGAAAAGACAACCCTTAGAATGGGAGAAAATATTTACAGAGGAAGCACCTGACAAAGGAATCATCTCCAAAACGTACAAGCAGCTCATGCAGCTCAATATCAAAAAGACAAACAACCCAACCCAAAACTGGGCAGAAGACCTCAAGAGACAGTTCTCCAAAGAAGACATCCAGACTGCCCACAAACACACGAAAGAATGCTCAACCTCATTAACCATTAGAGAAATGCAAATCAAAAGTACAATGACATATCATCTCACACCGGTCAGAGTGGCCCTCATCAAAGAAGTCTAGAAACAATCAATGCTGGAGAGGGGGGGGGGTGGAGAAAAGGGAACACTCTTGCACTGTTGGTGGGAAGGTAAATTGATACAGCCACTGTGGAGAACTGTACGGAGGAGGGTCCTTCAAAACCTAAGAATAGAACTACCATACGACGCAGGCATCCCACTACTGGGAATATACCCAGAGAACACCGTAATTCCAAAAGACACATGCACCCCAATATTCATTTCAGCACTATTTACAATAGCCAGGTCCTGGAAGCAAGCCACGTGCCCATCGACAGACGAATGGATAAAGAAGTTGTGGTACATATATACAATGGAATGTTACTCAGCCATTAAAAGGAACGAAATGGAGTCATTTGTTGAGACGTGGGTGGATCTAGAGACGGTCACACAGAGTGAACTTAGCGAGAAAGAGAAAAACAAATGTCCTACATTAACGCATGTCTGTGGCACCTAGAGAAATGGTACAGACGAACGGGTTTGCAGGGCAGAAGTTGAGACAGAGATGTAGAGGACCAACGGATGGACACCAAGGGGGGAGAACCACAGTGGGGTGGGGATGGTGGTGTGCTGAATTGGGCAATGGGTTTGATAGTTATACACTGATGTGTCTAAAACTGATGACTGCTTTTAAGAAATTAAAACTAAAAATAAAATGAAAGTTAAAAATATAGAGAAATGAAAACAATATGGAAGAAATGGATATGTTACACTTTGCTGGAGGGAATGTAGAATATGGCAAAGCGTTTGCGAAACATCTTATCTTTCCTTCAACATTTACAGAGGTAGTTACCTCACGACCCCATAATTCCACTAGTGGGTATAACACAAGTGTTTTAGTCTGGGTTCCACAGAGAAACAGAACCCACTAGCTGCCTGGGGGTGGCAGGGGAGGCAAGGGAGCAAGAGAGAGAGAGAGAGAGAGAGAGAGATTGAGATTGAGAGATTTTCTTGAATTGGCTTAACGTATGGTGAGGACTGGGAAGTCAAAATATTCAGGGCAGTCTGACAGACTGGAGACCGAGGAAACAGCTGTTCAGGCAGAATCGCGTTTTTCCTTGAAAGAGCAGTCTTTTCTCTTAAGGACTTGTGGACTGATCAAAAGATAAAGCCTCATCCCACATTATGCAGGGTGCATGTATTGGCTAGGGCTGCCAGGAGAAAGTACCAAGGGTTACATGTCTTAACAGGAACTAGGACATTGATATATACAGAGAGAGTAACACGACAAACATAGCCATCTTCAATCCCAGGACACCAATCGTACTGAATTAGGGCAAGACCTGATGGCCTCATTTTCACTTGATTCCTGTCCTAAAGACCCTATCTCCAAAGACTGTGGAGTATATTTGCAACTTGTTTGTATTGAAGGAACAAAATTCAGTCCAAACTACTCACTCCTGTAACCGCCCAAAATTCATCCTCGTTTTTGCACGAAAAATGCATTCACTTCATGCAATCCCTTCGTAAACCTCATTCTAGCGGCCACTGTTAAGTCCCCACTTTGATTGAAATAGCTTCTGAAACGGTTAAACTCTGAAGCCAGACAACTTGGCTGCTTTCAAACTACAACGGTGGAAAGAAGAAGTACAGCTGTCACTGTTTTCAGGCGCCACGATGCTATACGTAGAGAATCCGAAAGAGGCTACCAGAAAACTACTAGAGCTAAGCAGTGAATTTGGTAAAGTAGCAGGATACAAAAATAATGCACAGAAATCGCTGGCATTCCTATACGCTAATGGTGAAAAATCTGAAAGTGAAATTAAGGAAACACTCCTAGTTACCATTGCAACACAACGAATTAAATGTCTAGGACTAAAAATACCTAAGGCGACAAAAGACCTGTATGCAGCACATTATAAGACACTGATGAACTACATTAAAAATGATACACACAGATGGAGAGATAGATCATGTTCTTCGATCGGAAGAATCACTACTGTGAAAATGACTCTACTCGCCAAAGCCACCTAGAGATTTACTGCGATCCCCATCGAACTACCACTGGCATTTTTTACAGAACTCCAACCAAACATTTCACAATTTGTATGCAAACACAGAAGACCCCGAATAGCCAAAGCAATCTTGAAAGCGAAAAATGGAGCTGGAGGAATCAGGCTCCCTGACTTCAGACGATACTGCAAAGCTACAGTAATCAAGAGAATATGGTAGTGGCACCAAAACAGACATATCGATCCAGGGAACAGGCTAGAAAGCCCAGAGATAAACACACGCACATATGGTCCCCTTATCTTTGATAAAGGAGGCAAGAATATAGAGTGGAGAAAAGTCAGCCTCTTCAGTAAGTGGTCTTGGGAAAACTGGACAGGTACATGTACAAGGATGAAAGGAGGAGACTCCCTAACACCATCCACAAAAATAAACTCCAAATGGGTTAAAGACCCAAATGTAAGGCCAGGCACTCCCAAACGCTTAGAGGAAAGCATAAGCAGAACACTCTATGACAGAAATCACAGCAAGATCCTTTTGGACCCACATGCTAGAAAAATGGAAATAAAAACAGAAATAAACAAACGGGACTGAAGGGAATTTAAAAGCTTTTGCACGGCAAAGGGAACCATAAACAAGACGAAAAGACAACCCTTAGAATGGGAGAAAATATTTACAGAGGAAGCACCTGACAAAGGAATCATCTCCAAAACGTACAAGCAGCTCATGCAGCTCAATATCAAAAAGACAAACAACCCAACCCAAAACTGGGCAGAAGACCTCAAGAGACAGATCTCCAAAGAAGACATCCAGACTGCCCACAAACACACGAAAGAATGCTCAACCTCATTAACCATTAGAGAAATGCAAATCAAAAGTACAATGACATATCATCTCACACCGGTCAGAGTGGCCCTCATCAAAGAAGTCTAGAAACAATCAATGCTGGAGAGGGGGGGGGGGTGGAGAAAAGGGAACACTCTTGCACTGTTGGTGGGAAGGTAAATTGATACAGCCACTGTGGAGAACTGTACGGAGGAGGGTCCTTCAAAACCTAAGAATAGAACTACCATACGACGCAGGCATCCCACTACTGGGAATATACCCAGAGAACACCGTAATTCCAAAAGACACATGCACCCCAATATTCATTTCAGCACTATTTACAATAGCCAGGTCCTGGAAGCAAGCCACGTGCCCATCGACAGACGAATGGATAAAGAAGTTGTGGTACATATATACAATGGAATGTTACTCAGCCATTAAAAGGAACGAAATGGAGTCATTTGTTGAGACGTGGGTGGATCTAGAGACGGTCACACAGAGTGAACTTAGCGAGAAAGAGAAAAACAAATGTCCTACATTAACGCATGTCTGTGGCACCTAGAGAAATGGTACAGACGAACGGGTTTGCAGGGCAGAAGTTGAGACAGAGATGTAGAGGACCAACGGATGGACACCAAGGGGGGAGAACCACAGTGGGGTGGGGATGGTGGTGTGCTGAATTGGGCAATGGGTTTGATAGTTATACACTGATGTGTCTAAAACTGATGACTGCTTTTAAGAAATTAAAACTAAAAATAAAATGAAAGTTAAAAATATAGAGAAATGAAAACAATATGGAAGAAATGGATATGTTACACTTTGCTGGAGGGAATGTAGAATATGGCAAAGCGTTTGCGAAACATCTTATCTTTCCTTCAACATTTACAGAGGTAGTTACCTCACGACCCCATAATTCCACTAGTGGGTATAACACAAGTGTTTTAGTCTGGGTTCCACAGAGAAACAGAACCCACTAGCTGCCTGGGGGTGGCAGGGGAGGCAAGGGAGCGAGAGAGAGAGAGAGAGAGAGAGAGAGAGAGAGAGAGAGAGAGATTGAGATTGAGAGATTTTCTTGAATTGGCTTAACGTATGGTGAGGACTGGGAAGTCAAAATATTCAGGGCAGTCTGACAGACTGGAGACCGAGGAAACAGCTGTTCAGGCAGAATCGCGTTTTTCCTTGAAAGAGCAGTCTTTTCTCTTAAGGACTTGTGGACTGATCAAAAGATAAAGCCTCATCCCACATTATGCAGGGTGCATGTATTGGCTAGGGCTGCCAGGAGAAAGTACCAAGGGTTACATGTCTTAACAGGAACTAGGACATTGATATATACAGAGAGAGTAACACGACAAACATAGCCATCTTCAATCCCAGGACACCAATCGTACTGAATTAGGGCAAGACCTGATGGCCTCATTTTCACTTGATTCCTGTCCTAAAGACCCTATCTCCAAAGACTGTGGAGTATATTTGCAACTTGTTTGTATTGAAGGAACAAAATTCAGTCCAAACTACTCACTCCTGTAACCGCCCAAAATTCATCCTCGTTTTTGCACGAAAAATGCATTCACTTCATGCAATCCCTTCGTAAACCTCATTCTAGCGGCCACTGTTAAGTCCCCACTTTTATTGAAATAGCTTCTGAAACGGTTAAACTCTGAAGCCAGACAACTTGGCTGCTTTCAAACTACAACGGTGGAAAGAAGAAGTACAGCTGTCACTGTTTTCAGGCGCCACGATGCTATACGTAGAGAATCCGAAAGAGGCTACCAGAAAACTACTAGAGCTAAGCAGTGAATTTGGTAAAGTAGCAGGATACAAAAATAATGCACAGAAATCGCTGGCATTCCTATACGCTAATGGTGAAAAATCTGAAAGTGAAATTAAGGAAACACTCCTAGTTACCATTGCAACACAACGAATTAAATGTCTAGGACTAAAAATACCTAAGGCGACAAAAGACCTGTATGCAGCACATTATAAGACACTGATGAACTACATTAAAAATGATACACACAGATGGAGAGATAGATCATGTTCTTCGATCGGAAGAATCACTACTGTGAAAATGACTCTACTCGCCAAAGCCACCTAGAGATTTACTGCGATCCCCATCAAACTACCACTGGCATTTTTTACAGAACTCCAACCAAACATTTCACAATTTGTATGCAAACACAGAAGACCCCGAATAGCCAAAGCAATCTTGAAAGCGAAAAATGGAGCTGGAGGAATCAGGCTCCCTGACTTCAGACGATACTGCAAAGCTACAGTAATCAAGAGAATATGGTAGTGGCACCAAAACAGACATATCGATCCAGGGAACAGGCTAGAAAGCCCAGAGATAAACACACGCACATATGGTCCCCTTATCTTTGATAAAGGAGGCAAGAATATAGAGTGGAGAAAAGTCAGCCTCTTCAGTAAGTGGTCTTGGGAAAACTGGACAGGTACATGTACAAGGATGAAAGGAGGAGACTCCCTAACACCATCCACAAAAATAAACTCCAAATGGGTTAAAGACCCAAATGTAAGGCCAGGCACTCCCAAACGCTTAGAGGAAAGCATAAGCAGAACACTCTATGACAGAAATCACAGCAAGATCCTTTTGGACCCACATGCTAGAAAAATGGAAATAAAAACAGAAATAAACAAACGGGACTGAAGGGAATTTAAAAGCTTTTGCACGGCAAAGGGAACCATAAACAAGACGAAAAGACAACCCTTAGAATGGGAGAAAATATTTACAGAGGAAGCACCTGACAAAGGAATCATCTCCAAAACGTACAAGCAGCTCATGCAGCTCAATATCAAAAAGACAAACAACCCAACCCAAAACTGGGCAGAAGACCTCAAGAGACAGTTCTCCAAAGAAGACATCCAGACTGCCCACAAACACACGAAAGAATGCTCAACCTCATTAACCATTAGAGAAATGCAAATCAAAAGTACAATGACATATCATCTCACACCGGTCAGAGTGGCCCTCATCAAAGAAGTCTAGAAACAATCAATGCTGGAGAGGGGGGGGGGTGGAGAAAAGGGAACACTCTTGCACTGTTGGTGGGAAGGTAAATTGATACAGCCACTGTGGAGAACTGTACGGAGGAGGGTCCTTCAAAACCTAAGAATAGAACTACCATACGACGCAGGCATCCCACTACTGGGAATATACCCAGAGAACACCGTAATTCCAAAAGACACATGCACCCCAATATTCATTTCAGCACTATTTACAATAGCCAGGTCCTGGAAGCAAGCCACGTGCCCATCGACAGACGAATGGATAAAGAAGTTGTGGTACATATATACAATGGAATGTTACTCAGCCATTAAAAGGAACGAAATGGAGTCATTTGTTGAGACGTGGGTGGATCTAGAGACGGTCACACAGAGTGAACTTAGCGAGAAAGAGAAAAACAAATGTCCTACATTAACGCATGTCTGTGGCACCTAGAGAAATGGTACAGACGAACGGGTTTGCAGGGCAGAAGTTGAGACAGAGATGTAGAGGACCAACGGATGGACACCAAGGGGGGAGAACCACAGTGGGGTGGGGATGGTGGTGTGCTGAATTGGGCAATGGGTTTGATAGTTATACACTGATGTGTCTAAAACTGATGACTGCTTTTAAGAAATTAAAACTAAAAATAAAATGAAAGTTAAAAATATAGAGAAATGAAAACAATATGGAAGAAATGGATATGTTACACTTTGCTGGAGGGAATGTAGAATATGGCAAAGCGTTTGCGAAACATCTTATCTTTCCTTCAACATTTACAGAGGTAGTTACCTCACGACCCCATAATTCCACTAGTGGGTATAACACAAGTGTTTTAGTCTGGGTTCCACAGAGAAACAGAACCCACTAGCTGCCTGGGGGTGGCAGGGGAGGCAAGGGAGCAAGAGAGAGAGAGAGAGAGAGAGAGAGAGAGAGAGAGAGAGAGAGATTGAGATTGAGAGATTTTCTTGAATTGGCTTAACGTATGGTGAGGACTGGGAAGTCAAAATATTCAGGGCAGTCTGACAGACTGGAGACCGAGGAAACAGCTGTTCAGGCAGAATCGCGTTTTTCCTTGAAAGAGCAGTCTTTTCTCTTAAGGACTTGTGGACTGATCAAAAGATAAAGCCTCATCCCACATTATGCAGGGTGCATGTATTGGCTAGGGCTGCCAGGAGAAAGTACCAAGGGTTACATGTCTTAACAGGAACTAGGACATTGATATATACAGAGAGAGTAACACGACAAACATAGCCATCTTCAATCCCAGGACACCAATCGTACTGAATTAGGGCAAGACCTGATGGCCTCATTTTCACTTGATTCCTGTCCTAAAGACCCTATCTCCAAAGACTGTGGAGTATATTTGCAACTTGTTTGTACTGAAGGAACAAAATTCAGTCCAAACTACTCACTCCTGTAACCGCCCAAAATTCATCCTCGTTTTTGCACGAAAAATGCATTCACTTCATGCAATCCCTTCGTAAACCTCATTCTAGCGGCCACTGTTAAGTCCCCACTTTTATTGAAATAGCTTCTGAAACGGTTAAACTCTGAAGCCAGACAACTTGGCTGCTTTCAAACTACAACGGTGGAAAGAAGAAGTACAGCTGTCACTGTTTTCAGGCGCCACGATGCTATACGTAGAGAATCCGAAAGAGGCTACCAGAAAACTACTAGAGCTAAGCAGTGAATTTGGTAAAGTAGCAGGATACAAAAATAATGCACAGAAATCGCTGGCATTCCTATACGCTAATGGTGAAAAATCTGAAAGTGAAATTAAGGAAACACTCCTAGTTACCATTGCAACACAACGAATTAAATGTCTAGGACTAAAAATACCTAAGGCGACAAAAGACCTGTATGCAGCACATTATAAGACACTGATGAACTACATTAAAAATGATACACACAGATGGAGAGATAGATCATGTTCTTCGATCGGAAGAATCACTACTGTGAAAATGACTCTACTCGCCAAAGCCACCTAGAGATTTACTGCGATCCCCATCAAACTACCACTGGCATTTTTTACAGAACTCCAACCAAACATTTCACAATTTGTATGCAAACACAGAAGACCCCGAATAGCCAAAGCAATCTTGAAAGCGAAAAATGGAGCTGGAGGAATCAGGCTCCCTGACTTCAGACGATACTGCAAAGCTACAGTAATCAAGAGAATATGGTAGTGGCACCAAAACAGACATATCGATCCAGGGAACAGGCTAGAAAGCCCAGAGATAAACACACGCACATATGGTCCCCTTATCTTTGATAAAGGAGGCAAGAATATAGAGTGGAGAAAAGTCAGCCTCTTCAGTAAGTGGTCTTGGGAAAACTGGACAGGTACATGTACAAGGATGAAAGGAGGAGACTCCCTAACACCATCCACAAAAATAAACTCCAAATGGGTTAAAGACCCAAATGTAAGGCCAGGCACTCCCAAACGCTTAGAGGAAAGCATAAGCAGAACACTCTATGACAGAAATCACAGCAAGATCCTTTTGGACCCACATGCTAGAAAAATGGAAATAAAAACAGAAATAAACAAACGGGACTGAAGGGAATTTAAAAGCTTTTGCACGGCAAAGGGAACCATAAACAAGACGAAAAGACAACCCTTAGAATGGGAGAAAATATTTACAGAGGAAGCACCTGACAAAGGAATCATCTCCAAAACGTACAAGCAGCTCATGCAGCTCAATATCAAAAAGACAAACAACCCAACCCAAAACTGGGCAGAAGACCTCAAGAGACAGTTCTCCAAAGAAGACATCCAGACTGCCCACAAACACACGAAAGAATGCTCAACCTCATTAACCATTAGAGAAATGCAAATCAAAAGTACAATGACATATCATCTCACACCGGTCAGAGTGGCCCTCATCAAAGAAGTCTAGAAACAATCAATGCTGGAGAGGGGGGGGGGTGGAGAAAAGGGAACACTCTTGCACTGTTGGTGGGAAGGTAAATTGATACAGCCACTGTGGAGAACTGTACGGAGGAGGGTCCTTCAAAACCTAAGAATAGAACTACCATACGACGCAGGCATCCCACTACTGGGAATATACCCAGAGAACACCGTAATTCCAAAAGACACATGCACCCCAATATTCATTTCAGCACTATTTACAATAGCCAGGTCCTGGAAGCAAGCCACGTGCCCATCGACAGTCGAATGGATAAAGAAGTTGTGGTACATATATACAATGGAATGTTACTCAGCCATTAAAAGGAACGAAATGGAGTCATTTGTTGAGACGTGGGTGGATCTAGAGACGGTCACACAGAGTGAACTTAGCGAGAAAGAGAAAAACAAATGTCCTACATTAACGCATGTCTGTGGCACCTAGAGAAATGGTACAGACGAACGGGTTTGCAGGGCAGAAGTTGAGACAGAGATGTAGAGGACCAACGGATGGACACCAAGGGGGGAGAACCACAGTGGGGTGGGGATGGTGGTGTGCTGAATTGGGCAATGGGTTTGATAGTTATACACTGATGTGTCTAAAACTGATGACTGCTTTTAAGAAATTAAAACTAAAAATAAAATGAAAGTTAAAAATATAGAGAAATGAAAACAATATGGAAGAAATGGATATGTTACACTTTGCTGGAGGGAATGTAGAATATGGCAAAGCGTTTGCGAAACATCTTATCTTTCCTTCAACATTTACAGAGGTAGTTACCTCACGACCCCATAATTCCACTAGTGGGTATAACACAAGTGTTTTAGTCTGGGTTCCACAGAGAAACAGAACCCACTAGCTGCCTGGGGGTGGCAGGGGAGGCAAGGGAGCAAGAGAGAGAGAGAGAGAGAGAGAGAGAGAGAGAGAGAGAGAGAGAGAGATTGAGATTGAGAGATTTTCTTGAATTGGCTTAACGTATGGTGAGGACTGGGAAGTCAAAATATTCAGGGCAGTCTGACAGACTGGAGACCGAGGAAACAGCTGTTCAGGCAGAATCGCGTTTTTCCTTGAAAGAGCAGTCTTTTCTCTTAAGGACTTGTGGACTGATCAAAAGATAAAGCCTCATCCCACATTATGCAGGGTGCATGTATTGGCTAGGGCTGCCAGGAGAAAGTACCAAGGGTTACATGTCTTAACAGGAACTAGGACATTGATATATACAGAGAGAGTAACACGACAAACATAGCCATCTTCAATCCCAGGACACCAATCGTACTGAATTAGGGCAAGACCTGATGGCCTCATTTTCACTTGATTCCTGTCCTAAAGACCCTATCTCCAAAGACTGTGGAGTATATTTGCAACTTGTTTGTACTGAAGGAACAAAATTCAGTCCAAACTACTCACTCCTGTAACCGCCCAAAATTCATCCTCGTTTTTGCACGAAAAATGCATTCACTTCATGCAATCCCTTCGTAAACCTCATTCTAGCGGCCACTGTTAAGTCCCCACTTTTATTGAAATAGCTTCTGAAACGGTTAAACTCTGAAGCCAGACAACTTGGCTGCTTTCAAACTACAACGGTGGAAAGAAGAAGTACAGCTGTCACTGTTTTCAGGCGCCACGATGCTATACGTAGAGAATCCGAAAGAGGCTACCAGAAAACTACTAGAGCTAAGCAGTGAATTTGGTAAAGTAGCAGGATACAAAAATAATGCACAGAAATCGCTGGCATTCCTATACGCTAATGGTGAAAAATCTGAAAGTGAAATTAAGGAAACACTCCTAGTTACCATTGCAACACAACGAATTAAATGTCTAGGACTAAAAATACCTAAGGCGACAAAAGACCTGTATGCAGCACATTATAAGACACTGATGAACTACATTAAAAATGATACACACAGATGGAGAGATAGATCATGTTCTTCGATCGGAAGAATCACTACTGTGAAAATGACTCTACTCGCCAAAGCCACCTAGAGATTTACTGCGATCCCCATCAAACTACCACTGGCATTTTTTACAGAACTCCAACCAAACATTTCACAATTTGTATGCAAACACAGAAGACCCCGAATAGCCAAAGCAATCTTGAAAGCGAAAAATGGAGCTGGAGGAATCAGGCTCCCTGACTTCAGACGATCCTGCAAAGCTACAGTAATCAAGAGACTATGGTAGTGGCACCAAAACAGACATATCGATCCAGGGAACAGGCTAGAAAGCCCAGAGATAAACACACGCACATATGGTCCCCTTATCTTTGATAAAGGAGGCAAGAATATAGAGTGGAGAAAAGTCAGCCTCTTCAGTAAGTGGTCTTGGGAAAACTGGACAGGTACATGTACAAGGATGAAAGGAGGAGACTCCCTAACACCATCCACAAAAATAAACTCCAAATGGGTTAAAGACCCAAATGTAAGGCCAGGCACTCCCAAACGCTTAGAGGAAAGCATAAGCAGAACACTCTATGACAGAAATCACAGCAAGATCCTTTTGGACCCACATGCTAGAAAAATGGAAATAAAAACAGAAATAAACAAACGGGACTGAAGGGAATTTAAAAGCTTTTGCACGGCAAAGGGAACCATAAACAAGACGAAAAGACAACCCTTAGAATGGGAGAAAATATTTACAGAGGAAGCACCTGACAAAGGAATCATCTCCAAAACGTACAAGCAGCTCATGCAGCTCAATATCAAAAAGACAAACAACCCAACCCAAAACTGGGCAGAAGACCTCAAGAGACAGTTCTCCAAAGAAGACATCCAGACTGCCCACAAACACACGAAAGAATGCTCAACCTCATTAACCATTAGAGAAATGCAAATCAAAAGTACAATGACATATCATCTCACACCGGTCAGAGTGGCCCTCATCAAAGAAGTCTAGAAACAATCAATGCTGGAGAGGGGGGGGGGGTGGAGAAAAGGGAACACTCTTGCACTGTTGGTGGGAAGGTAAATTGATACAGCCACTGTGGAGAACTGTACGGAGGAGGGTCCTTCAAAACCTAAGAATAGAACTACCATACGACGCAGGCATCCCACTACTGGGAATATACCCAGAGAACACCGTAATTCCAAAAGACACATGCACCCCAATATTCATTTCAGCACTATTTACAATAGCCAGGTCCTGGAAGCAAGCCACGTGCCCATCGACAGACGAATGGATAAAGAAGTTGTGGTACATATATACAATGGAATGTTACTCAGCCATTAAAAGGAACGAAATGGAGTCATTTGTTGAGACGTGGGTGGATCTAGAGACGGTCACACAGAGTGAACTTAGCGAGAAAGAGAAAAACAAATGTCCTACATTAACGCATGTCTGTGGCACCTAGAGAAATGGTACAGACGAACGGGTTTGCAGGGCAGAAGTTGAGACAGAGATGTAGAGGACCAACGGATGGACACCAAGGGGGGAGAACCACAGTGGGGTGGGGATGGTGGTGTGCTGAATTGGGCAATGGGTTTGATAGTTATACACTGATGTGTCTAAAACTGATGACTGCTTTTAAGAAATTAAAACTAAAAATAAAATGAAAGTTAAAAATATAGAGAAATGAAAACAATATGGAAGAAATGGATATGTTACACTTTGCTGGAGGGAATGTAGAATATGGCAAAGCGTTTGCGAAACATCTTATCTTTCCTTCAACATTTACAGAGGTAGTTACCTCACGACCCCATAATTCCACTAGTGGGTATAACACAAGTGTTTTAGTCTGGGTTCCACAGAGAAACAGAACCCACTAGCTGCCTGGGGGTGGCAGGGGAGGCAAGGGAGCAAGAGAGAGAGAGAGAGAGAGAGAGAGAGAGAGAGAGAGAGAGAGATTGAGATTGAGAGATTTTCTTGAATTGGCTTAACGTATGGTGAGGACTGGGAAGTCAAAATATTCAGGGCAGTCTGACAGACTGGAGACCGAGGAAACAGCTGTTCAGGCAGAATCGCGTTTTTCCTTGAAAGAGCAGTCTTTTCTCTTAAGGACTTGTGGACTGATCAAAAGATAAAGCCTCATCCCACATTATGCAGGGTGCATGTATTGGCTAGGGCTGCCAGGAGAAAGTACCAAGGGTTACATGTCTTAACAGGAACTAGGACATTGATATATACAGAGAGAGTAACACGACAAACATAGCCATCTTCAATCCCAGGACACCAATCGTACTGAATTAGGGCAAGACCTGATGGCCTCATTTTCACTTGATTCCTGTCCTAAAGACCCTATCTCCAAAGACTGTGGAGTATATTTGCAACTTGTTTGTACTGAAGGAACAAAATTCAGTCCAAACTACTCACTCCTGTAACCGCCCAAAATTCATCCTCGTTTTTGCACGAAAAATGCATTCACTTCATGCAATCCCTTCGTAAACCTCATTCTAGCGGCCACTGTTAAGTCCCCACTTTGATTGAAATAGCTTCTGAAACGGTTAAACTCTGAAGCCAGACAACTTGGCTGCTTTCAAACTACAACGGTGGAAAGAAGAAGTACAGCTGTCACTGTTTTCAGGCGCCACGATGCTATACGTAGAGAATCCGAAAGAGGCTACCAGAAAACTACTAGAGCTAAGCAGTGAATTTGGTAAAGTAGCAGGATACAAAAATAATGCACAGAAATCGCTGGCATTCCTATACGCTAATGGTGAAAAATCTGAAAGTGAAATTAAGGAAACACTCCTAGTTACCATTGCAACACAACGAATTAAATGTCTAGGACTAAAAATACCTAAGGCGACAAAAGACCTGTATGCAGCACATTATAAGACACTGATGAACTACATTAAAAATGATACACACAGATGGAGAGATAGATCATGTTCTTCGATCGGAAGAATCACTACTGTGAAAATGACTCTACTCGCCAAAGCCACCTAGAGATTTACTGCGATCCCCATCAAACTACCACTGGCATTTTTTACAGAACTCCAACCAAACATTTCACAATTTGTATGCAAACACAGAAGACCCCGAATAGCCAAAGCAATCTTGAAAGCGAAAAATGGAGCTGGAGGAATCAGGCTCCCTGACTTCAGACGATCCTGCAAAGCTACAGTAATCAAGAGACTATGGTAGTGGCACCAAAACAGACATATCGATCCAGGGAACAGGCTAGAAAGCCCAGAGATAAACACACGCACATATGGTCCCCTTATCTTTGATAAAGGAGGCAAGAATATAGAGTGGAGAAAAGTCAGCCTCTTCAGTAAGTGGTCTTGGGAAAACTGGACAGGTACATGTACAAGGATGAAAGGAGGAGACTCCCTAACACCATCCACAAAAATAAACTCCAAATGGGTTAAAGACCCAAATGTAAGGCCAGGCACTCCCAAACGCTTAGAGGAAAGCATAAGCAGAACACTCTATGACAGAAATCACAGCAAGATCCTTTTGGACCCACATGCTAGAAAAATGGAAATAAAAACAGAAATAAACAAACGGGACTGAAGGGAATTTAAAAGCTTTTGCACGGCAAAGGGAACCATAAACAAGACGAAAAGACAACCCTTAGAATGGGAGAAAATATTTACAGAGGAAGCACCTGACAAAGGAATCATCTCCAAAACGTACAAGCAGCTCATGCAGCTCAATATCAAAAAGACAAACAACCCAACCCAAAACTGGGCAGAAGACCTCAAGAGACAGTTCTCCAAAGAAGACATCCAGACTGCCCACAAACACACGAAAGAATGCTCAACCTCATTAACCATTAGAGAAATGCAAATCAAAAGTACAATGACATATCATCTCACACCGGTCAGAGTGGCCCTCATCAAAGAAGTCTAGAAACAATCAATGCTGGAGAGGGGGGGGGGTGGAGAAAAGGGAACACTCTTGCACTGTTGGTGGGAAGGTAAATTGATACAGCCACTGTGGAGAACTGTACGGAGGAGGGTCCTTCAAAACCTAAGAATAGAACTACCATACGACGCAGGCATCCCACTACTGGGAATATACCCAGAGAACACCGTAATTCCAAAAGACACATGCACCCCAATATTCATTTCAGCACTATTTACAATAGCCAGGTCCTGGAAGCAAGCCACGTGCCCATCGACAGACGAATGGATAAAGAAGTTGTGGTACATATATACAATGGAATGTTACTCAGCCATTAAAAGGAACGAAATGGAGTCATTTGTTGAGACGTGGGTGGATCTAGAGACGGTCACACAGAGTGAACTTAGCGAGAAAGAGAAAAACAAATGTCCTACATTAACGCATGTCTGTGGCACCTAGAGAAATGGTACAGACGAACGGGTTTGCAGGGCAGAAGTTGAGACAGAGATGTAGAGGACCAACGGATGGACACCAAGGGGGGAGAACCACAGTGGGGTGGGGATGGTGGTGTGCTGAATTGGGCAATGGGTTTGATAGTTATACACTGATGTGTCTAAAACTGATGACTGCTTTTAAGAAATTAAAACTAAAAATAAAATGAAAGTTAAAAATATAGAGAAATGAAAACAATATGGAAGAAATGGATATGTTACACTTTGCTGGAGGGAATGTAGAATATGGCAAAGCGTTTGCGAAACATCTTCTCTTTCCTTCAACATTTACAGAGGTAGTTACCTCACGACCCCATAATTCCACTAGTGGGTATAACACAAGTGTTTTAGTCTGGGTTCCACAGAGAAACAGAACCCACTAGCTGCCTGGGGGTGGCAGGGGAGGCAAGGGAGCAAGAGAGAGAGAGAGAGAGAGAGAGAGAGAGAGAGAGAGAGAGATTGAGATTGAGAGATTTTCTTGAATTGGCTTAACGTATGGTGAGGACTGGGAAGTCAAAATATTCAGGGCAGTCTGACAGACTGGAGACCGAGGAAACAGCTGTTCAGGCAGAATCGCGTTTTTCCTTGAAAGAGCAGTCTTTTCTCTTAAGGACTTGTGGACTGATCAAAAGATAAAGCCTCATCCCACATTATGCAGGGTGCATGTATTGGCTAGGGCTGCCAGGAGAAAGTACCAAGGGTTACATGTCTTAACAGGAACTAGGACATTGATATATACAGAGAGAGTAACACGACAAACATAGCCATCTTCAATCCCAGGACACCAATCGTACTGAATTAGGGCAAGACCTGATGGCCTCATTTTCACTTGATTCCTGTCCTAAAGACCCTATCTCCAAAGACTGTGGAGTATATTTGCAACTTGTTTGTACTGAAGGAACAAAATTCAGTCCAAACTACTCACTCCTGTAACCGCCCAAAATTCATCCTCGTTTTTGCACGAAAAATGCATTCACTTCATGCAATCCCTTCGTAAACCTCATTCTAGCGGCCACTGTTAAGTCCCCACTTTGATTGAAATAGCTTCTGAAACGGTTAAACTCTGAAGCCAGACAACTTGGCTGCTTTCAAACTACAACGGTGGAAAGAAGAAGTACAGCTGTCACTGTTTTCAGGCGCCACGATGCTATACGTAGAGAATCCGAAAGAGGCTACCAGAAAACTACTAGAGCTAAGCAGTGAATTTGGTAAAGTAGCAGGATACAAAAATAATGCACAGAAATCGCTGGCATTCCTATACGCTAATGGTGAAAAATCTGAAAGTGAAATTAAGGAAACACTCCTAGTTACCATTGCAACACAACGAATTAAATGTCTAGGACTAAAAATACCTAAGGCGACAAAAGACCTGTATGCAGCACATTATAAGACACTGATGAACTACATTAAAAATGATACACACAGATGGAGAGATAGATCATGTTCTTCGATCGGAAGAATCACTACTGTGAAAATGACTCTACTCGCCAAAGCCACCTAGAGATTTACTGCGATCCCCATCAAACTACCACTGGCATTTTTTACAGAACTCCAACCAAACATTTCACAATTTGTATGCAAACACAGAAGACCCCGAATAGCCAAAGCAATCTTGAAAGCGAAAAATGGAGCTGGAGGAATCAGGCTCCCTGACTTCAGACGATACTGCAAAGCTACAGTAATCAAGAGACTATGGTAGTGGCACCAAAACAGACATATCGATCCAGGGAACAGGCTAGAAAGCCCAGAGATAAACACACGCACATATGGTCCCCTTATCTTTGATAAAGGAGGCAAGAATATAGAGTGGAGAAAAGTCAGCCTCTTCAGTAAGTGGTCTTGGGAAAACTGGACAGGTACATGTACAAGGATGAAAGGAGGAGACTCCCTAACACCATCCACAAAAATAAACTCCAAATGGGTTAAAGACCCAAATGTAAGGCCAGGCACTCCCAAACGCTTAGAGGAAAGCATAAGCAGAACACTCTATGACAGAAATCACAGCAAGATCCTTTTGGACCCACATGCTAGAAAAATGGAAATAAAAACAGAAATAAACAAACGGGACTGAAGGGAATTTAAAAGCTTTTGCACGGCAAAGGGAACCATAAACAAGACGAAAAGACAACCCTTAGAATGGGAGAAAATATTTACAGAGGAAGCACCTGACAAAGGAATCATCTCCAAAACGTACAAGCAGCTCATGCAGCTCAATATCAAAAAGACAAACAACCCAACCCAAAACTGGGCAGAAGACCTCAAGAGACAGTTCTCCAAAGAAGACATCCAGACTGCCCACAAACACACGAAAGAATGCTCAACCTCATTAACCATTAGAGAAATGCAAATCAAAAGTACAATGACATATCATCTCACACCGGTCAGAGTGGCCCTCATCAAAGAAGTCTAGAAACAATCAATGCTGGAGAGGGGGAGGGGGTGGAGAAAAGGGAACACTCTTGCACTGTTGGTGGGAAGGTAAATTGATACAGCCACTGTGGAGAACTGTACGGAGGAGGGTCCTTCAAAACCTAAGAATAGAACTACCATACGACGCAGGCATCCCACTACTGGGAATATACCCAGAGAACACCGTAATTCCAAAAGACACATGCACCCCAATATTCATTTCAGCACTATTTACAATAGCCAGGTCCTGGAAGCAAGCCACGTGCCCATCGACAGACGAATGGATAAAGAAGTTGTGGTACATATATACAATGGAATGTTACTCAGCCATTAAAAGGAACGAAATGGAGTCATTTGTTGAGACGTGGGTGGATCTAGAGACGGTCACACAGAGTGAACTTAGCGAGAAAGAGAAAAACAAATGTCCTACATTAACGCATGTCTGTGGCACCTAGAGAAATGGTACAGACGAACGGGTTTGCAGGGCAGAAGTTGAGACAGAGATGTAGAGGACCAACGGATGGACACCAAGGGGGGAGAACCACAGTGGGGTGGGGATGGTGGTGTGCTGAATTGGGCAATGGGTTTGATAGTTATACACTGATGTGTCTAAAACTGATGACTGCTTTTAAGAAATTAAAACTAAAAATAAAATGAAAGTTAAAAATATAGAGAAATGAAAACAATATGGAAGAAATGGATATGTTACACTTTGCTGGAGGGAATGTAGAATATGGCAAAGCGTTTGCAAAACATCTTATCTTTCCTTCAACATTTACAGAGGTAGTTACCTCACGACCCCATAATTCCACTAGTGGGTATAACACAAGTGTTTTAGTCTGGGTTCCACAGAGAAACAGAACCCACTAGCTGCCTGGGGGTGGCAGGGGAGGCAAGGGAGCAAGAGAGAGAGAGAGAGAGAGAGAGAGAGAGAGAGAGAGAGAGAGATTGAGATTGAGAGATTTTCTTGAATTGGCTTAACGTATGGTGAGGACTGGGAAGTCAAAATATTCAGGGCAGTCTGACAGACTGGAGACCGAGGAAACAGCTGTTCAGGCAGAATCGCGTTTTTCCTTGAAAGAGCAGTCTTTTCTCTTAAGGACTTGTGGACTGATCAAAAGATAAAGCCTCATCCCACATTATGCAGGGTGCATGTATTGGCTAGGGCTGCCAGGAGAAAGTACCAAGGGTTACATGTCTTAACAGGAACTAGGACATTGATATATACAGAGAGAGTAACACGACAAACATAGCCATCTTCAATCCCAGGACACCAATCGTACTGAATTAGGGCAAGACCTGATGGCCTCATTTTCACTTGATTCCTGTCCTAAAGACCCTATCTCCAAAGACTGTGGAGTATATTTGCAACTTGTTTGTACTGAAGGAACAAAATTCAGTCCAAACTACTCACTCCTGTAACCGCCCAAAATTCATCCTCGTTTTTGCACGAAAAATGCATTCACTTCATGCAATCCCTTCGTAAACCTCATTCTAGCGGCCACTGTTAAGTCCCCACTTTTATTGAAATAGCTTCTGAAACGGTTAAACTCTGAAGCCAGACAACTTGGCTGCTTTCAAACTACAACGGTGGAAAGAAGAAGTACAGCTGTCACTGTTTTCAGGCGCCACGATGCTATACGTAGAGAATCCGAAAGAGGCTACCAGAAAACTACTAGAGCTAAGCAGTGAATTTGGTAAAGTAGCAGGATACAAAAATAATGCACAGAAATCGCTGGCATTCCTATACGCTAATGGTGAAAAATCTGAAAGTGAAATTAAGGAAACACTCCTAGTTACCATTGCAACACAACGAATTAAATGTCTAGGACTAAAAATACCTAAGGCGACAAAAGACCTGTATGCAGCACATTATAAGACACTGATGAACTACATTAAAAATGATACACACAGATGGAGAGATAGATCATGTTCTTCGATCGGAAGAATCACTACTGTGAAAATGACTCTACTCGCCAAAGCCACCTAGAGATTTACTGCGATCCCCATCAAACTACCACTGGCATTTTTTACAGAACTCCAACCAAACATTTCACAATTTGTATGCAAACACAGAAGACCCCGAATAGCCAAAGCAATCTTGAAAGCGAAAAATGGAGCTGGAGGAATCAGGCTCCCTGACTTCAGACGATCCTGCAAAGCTACAGTAATCAAGAGACTATGGTAGTGGCACCAAAACAGACATATCGATCCAGGGAACAGGCTAGAAAGCCCAGAGATAAACACACGCACATATGGTCCCCTTATCTTTGATAAAGGAGGCAAGAATATAGAGTGGAGAAAAGTCAGCCTCTTCAGTAAGTGGTCTTGGGAAAACTGGACAGGTACATGTACAAGGATGAAAGGAGGAGACTCCCTAACACCATCCACAAAAATAAACTCCAAATGGGTTAAAGACCCAAATGTAAGGCCAGGCACTCCCAAACGCTTAGAGGAAAGCATAAGCAGAACACTCTATGACAGAAATCACAGCAAGATCCTTTTGGACCCACATGCTAGAAAAATGGAAATAAAAACAGAAATAAACAAACGGGACTGAAGGGAATTTAAAAGCTTTTGCACGGCAAAGGGAACCATAAACAAGACGAAAAGACAACCCTTAGAATGGGAGAAAATATTTACAGAGGAAGCACCTGACAAAGGAATCATCTCCAAAACGTACAAGCAGCTCATGCAGCTCAATATCAAAAAGACAAACAACCCAACCCAAAACTGGGCAGAAGACCTCAAGAGACAGTTCTCCAAAGAAGACATCCAGACTGCCCACAAACACACGAAAGAATGCTCAACCTCATTAACCATTAGAGAAATGCAAATCAAAAGTACAATGACATATCATCTCACACCGGTCAGAGTGGCCCTCATCAAAGAAGTCTAGAAACAATCAATGCTGGAGAGGGGGGGGGGGTGGAGAAAAGGGAACACTCTTGCACTGTTGGTGGGAAGGTAAATTGATACAGCCACTGTGGAGAACTGTACGGAGGAGGGTCCTTCAAAACCTAAGAATAGAACTACCATACGACGCAGGCATCCCACTACTGGGAATATACCCAGAGAACACCGTAATTCCAAAAGACACATGCACCCCAATATTCATTTCAGCACTATTTACAATAGCCAGGTCCTGGAAGCAAGCCACGTGCCCATCGACAGACGAATGGATAAAGAAGTTGTGGTACATATATACAATGGAATGTTACTCAGCCATTAAAAGGAACGAAATGGAGTCATTTGTTGAGACGTGGGTGGATCTAGAGACGGTCACACAGAGTGAACTTAGCGAGAAAGAGAAAAACAAATGTCCTACATTAACGCATGTCTGTGGCACCTAGAGAAATGGTACAGACGAACGGGTTTGCAGGGCAGAAGTTGAGACAGAGATGTAGAGGACCAACGGATGGACACCAAGGGGGGAGAACCACAGTGGGGTGGGGATGGTGGTGTGCTGAATTGGGCAATGGGTTTGATAGTTATACACTGATGTGTCTAAAACTGATGACTGCTTTTAAGAAATTAAAACTAAAAATAAAATGAAAGTTAAAAATATAGAGAAATGAAAACAATATGGAAGAAATGGATATGTTACACTTTGCTGGAGGGAATGTAGAATATGGCAAAGCGTTTGCGAAACATCTTCTCTTTCCTTCAACATTTACAGAGGTAGTTACCTCACGACCCCATAATTCCACTAGTGGGTATAACACAAGTGTTTTAGTCTGGGTTCCACAGAGAAACAGAACCCACTAGCTGCCTGGGAGTGGCAGGGGAGGCAAGGGAGCAAGAGAGAGAGAGAGAGAGAGAGAGAGAGATTGAGATTGAGAGATTTTCTTGAATTGGCTTAACGTATGGTGAGGACTGGGAAGTCAAAATATTCAGGGCAGTCTGACAGACTGGAGACCGAGGAAACAGCTGTTCAGGCAGAATCGCGTTTTTCCTTGAAAGAGCAGTCTTTTCTCTTAAGGACTTGTGGACTGATCAAAAGATAAAGCCTCATCCCACATTATGCAGGGTGCATGTATTGGCTAGGGCTGCCAGGAGAAAGTACCAAGGGTTACATGTCTTAACAGGAACTAGGACACTGATATATACAGAGAGAGTAACACGACAAACATAGCCATCTTCAATCCCAGGACACCAATCGTACTGAATTAGGGCAAGACCTGATGGCCTCATTTTCACTTGATTCCTGTCCTAAAGACCCTATCTCCAAAGACTGTGGAGTATATTTGCAACTTGTTTGTATTGAAGGAACAAAATTCAGTCCAAACTACTCACTCCTGTAACCGCCCAAAATTCATCCTCGTTTTTGCACGAAAAATGCATTCACTTCATGCAATCCCTTCGTAAACCTCATTCTAGCGGCCACTGTTAAGTCCCCACTTTGATTGAAATAGCTTCTGAAACGGTTAAACTCTGAAGCCAGACAACTTGGCTGCTTTCAAACTACAACGGTGGAAAGAAGAAGTACAGCTGTCACTGTTTTCAGGCGCCACGATGCTATACGTAGAGAATCCGAAAGAGGCTACCAGAAAACTACTAGAGCTAAGCAGTGAATTTGGTAAAGTAGCAGGATACAAAAATAATGCACAGAAATCGCTGGCATTCCTATACGCTAATGGTGAAAAATCTGAAAGTGAAATTAAGGAAACACTCCTAGTTACCATTGCAACACAACGAATTAAATGTCTAGGACTAAAAATACCTAAGGCGACAAAAGACCTGTATGCAGCACATTATAAGACACTGATGAACTACATTAAAAATGATACACACAGATGGAGAGATAGATCATGTTCTTCGATCGGAAGAATCACTACTGTGAAAATGACTCTACCCGCCAAAGCCACCTAGAGATTTACTGCGATCCCCATCAAACTACCACTGGCATTTTTTACAGAACTCCAACCAAACATTTCACAATTTGTATGCAAACACAGAAGACCCCGAATAGCCAAAGCAATCTTGAAAGCGAAAAATGGAGCTGGAGGAATCAGGCTCCCTGACTTCAGACGATACTGCAAAGCTACAGTAATCAAGAGAATATGGTAGTGGCACCAAAACAGACATATCGATCCAGGGAACAGGCTAGAAAGCCCAGAGATAAACACACGCACATATGGTCCCCTTATCTTTGATAAAGGAGGCAAGAATATAGAGTGGAGAAAAGTCAGCCTCTTCAGTAAGTGGTCTTGGGAAAACTGGACAGGTACATGTACAAGGATGAAAGGAGGAGACTCCCTAACACCATCCACAAAAATAAACTCCAAATGGGTTAAAGACCCAAATGTAAGGCCAGGCACTCCCAAACGCTTAGAGGAAAGCATAAGCAGAACACTCTATGACAGAAATCACAGCAAGATCCTTTTGGACCCACATGCTAGAAAAATGGAAATAAAAACAGAAATAAACAAACGGGACTGAAGGGAATTTAAAAGCTTTTGCACGGCAAAGGGAACCATAAACAAGACGAAAAGACAACCCTTAGAATGGGAGAAAATATTTACAGAGGAAGCACCTGACAAAGGAATCATCTCCAAAACGTACAAGCAGCTCATGCAGCTCAATATCAAAAAGACAAACAACCCAACCCAAAACTGGGCAGAAGACCTCAAGAGACAGTTCTCCAAAGAAGACATCCAGACTGCCCACAAACACACGAAAGAATGCTCAACCTCATTAACCATTAGAGAAATGCAAATCAAAAGTACAATGACATATCATCTCACACCGGTCAGAGTGGCCCTCATCAAAGAAGTCTAGAAACAATCAATGCTGGAGAGGGGGGGGGGTGGAGAAAAGGGAACACTCTTGCACTGTTGGTGGGAAGGTAAATTGATACAGCCACTGTGGAGAACTGTACGGAGGAGGGTCCTTCAAAACCTAAGAATAGAACTACCATACGACGCAGGCATCCCACTACTGGGAATATACCCAGAGAACACCGTAATTCCAAAAGACACATGCACCCCAATATTCATTTCAGCACTATTTACAATAGCCAGGTCCTGGAAGCAAGCCACGTGCCCATCGACAGACGAATGGATAAAGAAGTTGTGGTACATATATACAATGGAATGTTACTCAGCCATTAAAAGGAACGAAATGGAGTCATTTGTTGAGACGTGGGTGGATCTAGAGACGGTCACACAGAGTGAACTTAGCGAGAAAGAGAAAAACAAATGTCCTACATTAACGCATGTCTGGGGCACCTAGAGAAATGGTACAGACGAACGGGTTTGCAGGGCAGAAGTTGAGACAGAGATGTAGAGGACCAACGGATGGACACCAAGGGGGGAGAACCACAGTGGGGTGGGGATGGTGGTGTGCTGAATTGGGCAATGGGTTTGATAGTTATACACTGATGTGTCTAAAACTGATGACTGCTTTTAAGAAATTAAAACTAAAAATAAAATGAAAGTTAAAAATATAGAGAAATGAAAACAATATGGAAGAAATGGATATGTTACACTTTGCTGGAGGGAATGTAGAATATGGCAAAGCGTTTGCGAAACATCTTCTCTTTCCTTCAACATTTACAGAGGTAGTTACCTCACGACCCCATAATTCCACTAGTGGGTATAACACAAGTGTTTTAGTCTGGGTTCCACAGAGAAACAGAACCCACTAGCTGCCTGGGAGTGGCAGGGGAGGCAAGGGAGCAAGAGAGAGAGAGAGAGAGAGAGAGAGAGATTGAGATTGAGAGATTTTCTTGAATTGGCTTAACGTATGGTGAGGACTGGGAAGTCAAAATATTCAGGGCAGTCTGACAGACTGGAGACCGAGGAAACAGCTGTTCAGGCAGAATCGCGTTTTTCCTTGAAAGAGCAGTCTTTTCTCTTAAGGACTTGTGGACTGATCAAAAGATAAAGCCTCATCCCACATTATGCAGGGTGCATGTATTGGCTAGGGCTGCCAGGAGAAAGTACCAAGGGTTACATGTCTTAACAGGAACTAGGACATTGATATATACAGAGAGAGTAACACGACAAACATAGCCATCTTCAATCCCAGGACACCAATCGTACTGAATTAGGGCAAGACCTGATGGCCTCATTTTCACTTGATTCCTGTCCTAAAGACCCTATCTCCAAAGACTGTGGAGTATATTTGCAACTTGTTTGTATTGAAGGAACAAAATTCAGTTCAAACTACTCACTCCTGTAACCACCCAAAATTCATCCTCGTTTTTGCACGAAAAATGCATTCACTTCATGCAATCCCTTCGTAAACCTCATTCTAGCGGCCACTGTTAAGTCCCCACTTTTATTGAAATAGCTTCTGAAACGGTTAAACTCTGAAGCCAGACAACTTGGCTGCTTTCAAACTACAACGGTGGAAAGAAGAAGTACAGCTGTCACTGTTTTCAGGCGCCACGATGCTATACGTAGAGAATCCGAAAGAGGCTACCAGAAAACTACTAGAGCTAAGCAGTGAATTTGGTAAAGTAGCAGGATACAAAAATAATGCACAGAAATCGCTGGCATTCCTATACGCTAATGGTGAAAAATCTGAAAGTGAAATTAAGGAAACACTCCTAGTTACCATTGCAACACAACGAATTAAATGTCTAGGACTAAAAATACCTAAGGCGACAAAAGACCTGTATGCAGCACATTATAAGACA
This sequence comes from Eubalaena glacialis, assembly GCF_028564815.1. Taxonomy (NCBI): domain Eukaryota; kingdom Metazoa; phylum Chordata; class Mammalia; order Artiodactyla; family Balaenidae; genus Eubalaena; species Eubalaena glacialis. The sequence goes on from NW_026871148.1 coordinate 115,287, forward strand.
CTGATGAACTACATTAAAAATGATACACACAGATGGAGAGATAGATCATGTTCTTCGATCGGAAGAATCACTACTGTGAAAATGACTCTACTCGCCAAAGCCACCTAGAGATTTACTGCGATCCCCATCAAACTACCACTGGCATTTTTTACAGAACTCCAACCAAACATTTCACAATTTGTATGCAAACACAGAAGACCCCGAATAGCCAAAGCAATCTTGAAAGCGAAAAATGGAGCTGGAGGAATCAGGCTCCCTGACTTCAGACGATACTGCAAAGCTACAGTAATCAAGAGAATATGGTAGTGGCACCAAAACAGACATATCGATCCAGGGAACAGGCTAGAAAGCCCAGAGATAAACACACGCACATATGGTCCCCTTATCTTTGATAAAGGAGGCAAGAATATAGAGTGGAGAAAAGTCAGCCTCTTCAGTAAGTGGTCTTGGGAAAACTGGACAGGTACATGTACAAGGATGAAAGGAGGAGACTCCCTAACACCATCCACAAAAATAAACTCCAAATGGGTTAAAGACCCAAATGTAAGGCCAGGCACTCCCAAACGCTTAGAGGAAAGCATAAGCAGAACACTCTATGACAGAAATCACAGCAAGATCCTTTTGGACCCACATGCTAGAAAAATGGAAATAAAAACAGAAATAAACAAACGGGACTGAAGGGAATTTAAAAGCTTTTGCACGGCAAAGGGAACCATAAACAAGACGAAAAGACAACCCTTAGAATGGGAGAAAATATTTACAGAGGAAGCACCTGACAAAGGAATCATCTCCAAAACGTACAAGCAGCTCATGCAGCTCAATATCAAAAAGACAAACAACCCAACCCAAAACTGGGCAGAAGACCTCAAGAGACAGTTCTCCAAAGAAGACATCCAGACTGCCCACAAACACACGAAAGAATGCTCAACCTCATTAACCATTAGAGAAATGCAAATCAAAAGTACAATGACATATCATCTCACACCGGTCAGAGTGGCCCTCATCAAAGAAGTCTAGAAACAATCAATGCTGGAGGGGGGGGGGGGTGGAGAAAAGGGAACACTCTTGCACTGTTGGTGGGAAGGTAAATTGATACAGCCACTGTGGAGAACTGTACGGAGGAGGGTCCTTCAAAACCTAAGAATAGAACTACCATACGACGCAGGCATCCCACTACTGGGAATATACCCAGAGAACACCGTAATTCCAAAAGACACATGCACCCCAATATTCATTTCAGCACTATTTACAATAGCCAGGTCCTGGAAGCAAGCCACGTGCCCATCGACAGACGAATGGATAAAGAAGTTGTGGTACATATATACAATGGAATGTTACTCAGCCATTAAAAGGAACGAAATGGAGTCATTTGTTGAGACGTGGGTGGATCTAGAGACGGTCACACAGAGTGAACTTAGCGAGAAAGAGAAAAACAAATGTCCTACATTAACGCATGTCTGTGGCACCTAGAGAAATGGTACAGACGAACGGGTTTGCAGGGCAGAAGTTGAGACAGAGATGTAGAGGACCAACGGATGGACACCAAGGGGGGAGAACCACAGTGGGGTGGGGATGGTGGTGTGCTGAATTGGGCAATGGGTTTGATAGTTATACACTGATGTGTCTAAAACTGATGACTGCTTTTAAGAAATTAAAACTAAAAATAAAATGAAAGTTAAAAATATAGAGAAATGAAAACAATATGGAAGAAATGGATATGTTACACTTTGCTGGAGGGAATGTAGAATATGGCAAAGCGTTTGCGAAACATCTTCTCTTTCCTTCAACATTTACAGAGGTAGTTACCTCACGACCCCATAATTCCACTAGTGGGTATAACACAAGTGTTTTAGTCTGGGTTCCACAGAGAAACAGAACCCACTAGCTGCCTGGGGGTGGCAGGGGAGGCAAGGGAGCGAGAGAGAGAGAGAGAGAGAGAGAGAGAGAGATTGAGATTGAGAGATTTTCTTGAATTGGCTTAACGTATAGTGAGGACTGGGAAGTCAAAATATTCAGGGCAGTCTGACAGACTGGAGACCGAGGAAACAGCTGTTCAGGCAGAATCGCGTTTTTCCTTGAAAGAGCAGTCTTTTCTCTTAAGGACTTGTGGACTGATCAAAAGATAAAGCCTCATCCCACATTATGCAGGGTGCATGTATTGGCTAGGGCTGCCAGGAGAAAGTACCAAGGGTTACATGTCTTAACAGGAACTAGGACATTGATATATACAGAGAGAGTAACACGACAAACATAGCCATCTTCAATCCCAGGACACCAATCGTACTGAATTAGGGCAAGACCTGATGGCCTCATTTTCACTTGATTCCTGTCCTAAAGACCCTATCTCCAAAGACTGTGGAGTATATTTGCAACTTGTTTGTATTGAAGGAACAAAATTCAGTCCAAACTACTCACTCCTGTAACCGCCCAAAATTCATCCTCGTTTTTGCACGAAAAATGCATTCACTTCATGCAATCCCTTCGTAAACCTCATTCTAGCGGCCACTGTTAAGTCCCCACTTTTATTGAAATAGCTTCTGAAACGGTTAAACTCTGAAGCCAGACAACTTGGCTGCTTTCAAACTACAACGGTGGAAAGAAGAAGTACAGCTGTCACTGTTTTCAGGCGCCACGATGCTATACGTAGAGAATCCGAAAGAGGCTACCAGAAAACTACTAGAGCTAAGCAGTGAATTTGGTAAAGTAGCAGGATACAAAAATAATGCACAGAAATCGCTGGCATTCCTATACGCTAATGGTGAAAAATCTGAAAGTGAAATTAAGGAAACACTCCTAGTTACCATTGCAACACAACGAATTAAATGTCTAGGACTAAAAATACCTAAGGCGACAAAAGACCTGTATGCAGCACATTATAAGACACTGATGAACTACATTAAAAATGATACACACAGATGGAGAGATAGATCATGTTCTTCGATCGGAAGAATCACTACTGTGAAAATGACTCTACTCGCCAAAGCCACCTAGAGATTTACTGCGATCCCCATCAAACTACCACTGGCATTTTTTACAGAACTCCAACCAAACATTTCACAATTTGTATGCAAACACAGAAGACCCCGAATAGCCAAAGCAATCTTGAAAGCGAAAAATGGAGCTGGAGGAATCAGGCTCCCTGACTTCAGACGATACTGCAAAGCTACAGTAATCAAGAGAATATGGTAGTGGCACCAAAACAGACATATCGATCCAGGGAACAGGCTAGAAAGCCCAGAGATAAACACACGCACATATGGTCCCCTTATCTTTGATAAAGGAGGCAAGAATATAGAGTGGAGAAAAGTCAGCCTCTTCAGTAAGTGGTCTTGGGAAAACTGGACAGGTACATGTACAAGGATGAAAGGAGGAGACTCCCTAACACCATCCACAAAAATAAACTCCAAATGGGTTAAAGACCCAAATGTAAGGCCAGGCACTCCCAAACGCTTAGAGGAAAGCATAAGCAGAACACTCTATGACAGAAATCACAGCAAGATCCTTTTGGACCCACATGCTAGAAAAATGGAAATAAAAACAGAAATAAACAAACGGGACTGAAGGGAATTTAAAAGCTTTTGCACGGCAAAGGGAACCATAAACAAGACGAAAAGACAACCCTTAGAATGGGAGAAAATATTTACAGAGGAAGCACCTGACAAAGGAATCATCTCCAAAACGTACAAGCAGCTCATGCAGCTCAATATCAAAAAGACAAACAACCCAACCCAAAACTGGGCAGAAGACCTCAAGAGACAGTTCTCCAAAGAAGACATCCAGACTGCCCACAAACACACGAAAGAATGCTCAACCTCATTAACCATTAGAGAAATGCAAATCAAAAGTACAATGACATATCATCTCACACCGGTCAGAGTGGCCCTCATCAAAGAAGTCTAGAAACAATCAATGCTGGAGGGGGGGGGGGGGTGGAGAAAAGGGAACACTCTTGCACTGTTGGTGGGAAGGTAAATTGATACAGCCACTGTGGAGAACTGTACGGAGGAGGGTCCTTCAAAACCTAAGAATAGAACTACCATACGACGCAGGCATCCCACTACTGGGAATATACCCAGAGAACACCGTAATTCCAAAAGACACATGCACCCCAATATTCATTTCAGCACTATTTACAATAGCCAGGTCCTGGAAGCAAGCCACGTGCCCATCGACAGACGAATGGATAAAGAAGTTGTGGTACATATATACAATGGAATGTTACTCAGCCATTAAAAGGAACGAAATGGAGTCATTTGTTGAGACGTGGGTGGATCTAGAGACGGTCACACAGAGTGAACTTAGCGAGAAAGAGAAAAACAAATGTCCTACATTAACGCATGTCTGTGGCACCTAGAGAAATGGTACAGACGAACGGGTTTGCAGGGCAGAAGTTGAGACAGAGATGTAGAGGACCAACGGATGGACACCAAGGGGGGAGAACCACAGTGGGGTGGGGATGGTGGTGTGCTGAATTGGGCAATGGGTTTGATAGTTATACACTGATGTGTCTAAAACTGATGACTGCTTTTAAGAAATTAAAACTAAAAATAAAATGAAAGTTAAAAATATAGAGAAATGAAAACAATATGGAAGAAATGGATATGTTACACTTTGCTGGAGGGAATGTAGAATATGGCAAAGCGTTTGCGAAACATCTTCTCTTTCCTTCAACATTTACAGAGGTAGTTACCTCACGACCCCATAATTCCACTAGTGGGTATAACACAAGTGTTTTAGTCTGGGTTCCACAGAGAAACAGAACCCACTAGCTGCCTGGGGGTGGCAGGGGAGGCAAGGGAGCGAGAGAGAGAGAGAGAGAGAGAGAGAGATTGAGATTGAGAGATTTTCTTGAATTGGCTTAACGTATAGTGAGGACTGGGAAGTCAAAATATTCAGGGCAGTCTGACAGACTGGAGACCGAGGAAACAGCTGTTCAGGCAGAATCGCGTTTTTCCTTGAAAGAGCAGTCTTTTCTCTTAAGGACTTGTGGACTGATCAAAAGATAAAGCCTCATCCCACATTATGCAGGGTGCATGTATTGGCTAGGGCTGCCAGGAGAAAGTACCAAGGGTTACATGTCTTAACAGGAACTAGGACATTGATATATACAGAGAGAGTAACACGACAAACATAGCCATCTTCAATCCCAGGACACCAATCGTACTGAATTAGGGCAAGACCTGATGGCCTCATTTTCACTTGATTCCTGTCCTAAAGACCCTATCTCCAAAGACTGTGGAGTATATTTGCAACTTGTTTGTATTGAAGGAACAAAATTCAGTCCAAACTACTCACTCCTGTAACCGCCCAAAATTCATCCTCGTTTTTGCACGAAAAATGCATTCACTTCATGCAATCCCTTCGTAAACCTCATTCTAGCGGCCACTGTTAAGTCCCCACTTTTATTGAAATAGCTTCTGAAACGGTTAAACTCTGAAGCCAGACAACTTGGCTGCTTTCAAACTACAACGGTGGAAAGAAGAAGTACAGCTGTCACTGTTTTCAGGCGCCACGATGCTATACGTAGAGAATCCGAAAGAGGCTACCAGAAAACTACTAGAGCTAAGCAGTGAATTTGGTAAAGTAGCAGGATACAAAAATAATGCACAGAAATCGCTGGCATTCCTATACGCTAATGGTGAAAAATCTGAAAGTGAAATTAAGGAAACACTCCTAGTTACCATTGCAACACAACGAATTAAATGTCTAGGACTAAAAATACCTAAGGCGACAAAAGACCTGTATGCAGCACATTATAAGACACTGATGAACTACATTAAAAATGATACACACAGATGGAGAGATAGATCATGTTCTTCGATCGGAAGAATCACTACTGTGAAAATGACTCTACTCGCCAAAGCCACCTAGAGATTTACTGCGATCCCCATCAAACTACCACTGGCATTTTTTACAGAACTCCAACCAAACATTTCACAATTTGTATGCAAACACAGAAGACCCCGAATAGCCAAAGCAATCTTGAAAGCGAAAAATGGAGCTGGAGGAATCAGGCTCCCTGACTTCAGACGATACTGCAAAGCTACAGTAATCAAGAGAATATGGTAGTGGCACCAAAACAGACATATCGATCCAGGGAACAGGCTAGAAAGCCCAGAGATAAACACACGCACATATGGTCCCCTTATCTTTGATAAAGGAGGCAAGAATATAGAGTGGAGAAAAGTCAGCCTCTTCAGTAAGTGGTCTTGGGAAAACTGGACAGGTACATGTACAAGGATGAAAGGAGGAGACTCCCTAACACCATCCACAAAAATAAACTCCAAATGGGTTAAAGACCCAAATGTAAGGCCAGGCACTCCCAAACGCTTAGAGGAAAGCATAAGCAGAACACTCTATGACAGAAATCACAGCAAGATCCTTTTGGACCCACATGCTAGAAAAATGGAAATAAAAACAGAAATAAACAAACGGGACTGAAGGGAATTTAAAAGCTTTTGCACGGCAAAGGGAACCATAAACAAGACGAAAAGACAACCCTTAGAATGGGAGAAAATATTTACAGAGGAAGCACCTGACAAAGGAATCATCTCCAAAACGTACAAGCAGCTCATGCAGCTCAATATCAAAAAGACAAACAACCCAACCCAAAACTGGGCAGAAGACCTCAAGAGACAGTTCTCCAAAGAAGACATCCAGACTGCCCACAAACACACGAAAGAATGCTCAACCTCATTAACCATTAGAGAAATGCAAATCAAAAGTACAATGACATATCATCTCACACCGGTCAGAGTGGCCCTCATCAAAGAAGTCTAGAAACAATCAATGCTGGAGAGGGGGGGGGTGGAGAAAAGGGAACACTCTTGCACTGTTGGTGGGAAGGTAAATTGATACAGCCACTGTGGAGAACTGTACGGAGGAGGGTCCTTCAAAACCTAAGAATAGAACTACCATACGACGCAGGCATCCCACTACTGGGAATATACCCAGAGAACACCGTAATTCCAAAAGACACATGCACCCCAATATTCATTTCAGCACTATTTACAATAGCCAGGTCCTGGAAGCAAGCCACGTGCCCATCGACAGACGAATGGATAAAGAAGTTGTGGTACATATATACAATGGAATGTTACTCAGCCATTAAAAGGAACGAAATGGAGTCATTTGTTGAGACGTGGGTGGATCTAGAGACGGTCACACAGAGTGAACTTAGCGAGAAAGAGAAAAACAAATGTCCTACATTAACGCATGTCTGTGGCACCTAGAGAAATGGTACAGACGAACGGGTTTGCAGGGCAGAAGTTGAGACAGAGATGTAGAGGACCAACGGATGGACACCAAGGGGGGAGAACCACAGTGGGGTGGGGATGGTGGTGTGCTGAATTGGGCAATGGGTTTGATAGTTATACACTGATGTGTCTAAAACTGATGACTGCTTTTAAGAAATTAAAACTAAAAATAAAATGAAAGTTAAAAATATAGAGAAATGAAAACAATATGGAAGAAATGGATATGTTACACTTTGCTGGAGGGAATGTAGAATATGGCAAAGCGTTTGCGAAACATCTTCTCTTTCCTTCAACATTTACAGAGGTAGTTACCTCACGACCCCATAATTCCACTAGTGGGTATAACACAAGTGTTTTAGTCTGGGTTCCACAGAGAAACAGAACCCACTAGCTGCCTGGGGGTGGCAGGGGAGGCAAGGGAGCAAGAGAGAGAGAGAGAGAGAGAGAGAGAGAGAGAGAGAGATTGAGATTGAGAGATTTTCTTGAATTGGCTTAACGTATGGTGAGGACTGGGAAGTCAAAATATTCAGGGCAGTCTGACAGACTGGAGACCGAGGAAACAGCTGTTCAGGCAGAATCGCGTTTTTCCTTGAAAGAGCAGTCTTTTCTCTTAAGGACTTGTGGACTGATCAAAAGATAAAGCCTCATCCCACATTATGCAGGGTGCATGTATTGGCTAGGGCTGCCAGGAGAAAGTACCAAGGGTTACATGTCTTAACAGGAACTAGGACATTGATATATACAGAGAGAGTAACACGACAAACATAGCCATCTTCAATCCCAGGACACCAATCGTACTGAATTAGGGCAAGACCTGATGGCCTCATTTTCACTTGATTCCTGTCCTAAAGACCCTATCTCCAAAGACTGTGGAGTATATTTGCAACTTGTTTGTATTGAAGGAACAAAATTCAGTCCAAACTACTCACTCCTGTAACCGCCCAAAATTCATCCTCGTTTTTGCACGAAAAATGCATTCACTTCATGCAATCCCTTCGTAAACCTCATTCTAGCGGCCACTGTTAAGTCCCCACTTTTATTGAAATAGCTTCTGAAACGGTTAAACTCTGAAGCCAGACAACTTGGCTGCTTTCAAACTACAACGGTGGAAAGAAGAAGTACAGCTGTCACTGTTTTCAGGCGCCACGATGCTATACGTAGAGAATCCGAAAGAGGCTACCAGAAAACTACTAGAGCTAAGCAGTGAATTTGGTAAAGTAGCAGGATACAAAAATAATGCACAGAAATCGCTGGCATTCCTATACGCTAATGGTGAAAAATCTGAAAGTGAAATTAAGGAAACACTCCTAGTTACCATTGCAACACAACGAATTAAATGTCTAGGACTAAAAATACCTAAGGCGACAAAAGACCTGTATGCAGCACATTATAAGACACTGATGAACTACATTAAAAATGATACACACAGATGGAGAGATAGATCATGTTCTTCGATCGGAAGAATCACTACTGTGAAAATGACTCTACTCGCCAAAGCCACCTAGAGATTTACTGCGATCCCCATCAAACTACCACTGGCATTTTTTACAGAACTCCAACCAAACATTTCACAATTTGTATGCAAACACAGAAGACCCCGAATAGCCAAAGCAATCTTGAAAGCGAAAAATGGAGCTGGAGGAATCAGGCTCCCTGACTTCAGACGATACTGCAAAGCTACAGTAATCAAGAGAATATGGTAGTGGCACCAAAACAGACATATCGATCCAGGGAACAGGCTAGAAAGCCCAGAGATAAACACACGCACATATGGTCCCCTTATCTTTGATAAAGGAGGCAAGAATATAGAGTGGAGAAAAGTCAGCCTCTTCAGTAAGTGGTCTTGGGAAAACTGGACAGGTACATGTACAAGGATGAAAGGAGGAGACTCCCTAACACCATCCACAAAAATAAACTCCAAATGGGTTAAAGACCCAAATGTAAGGCCAGGCACTCCCAAACGCTTAGAGGAAAGCATAAGCAGAACACTCTATGACAGAAATCACAGCAAGATCCTTTTGGACCCACATGCTAGAAAAATGGAAATAAAAACAGAAATAAACAAACGGGACTGAAGGGAATTTAAAAGCTTTTGCACGGCAAAGGGAACCATAAACAAGACGAAAAGACAACCCTTAGAATGGGAGAAAATATTTACAGAGGAAGCACCTGACAAAGGAATCATCTCCAAAACGTACAAGCAGCTCATGCAGCTCAATATCAAAAAGACAAACAACCCAACCCAAAACTGGGCAGAAGACCTCAAGAGACAGTTCTCCAAAGAAGACATCCAGACTGCCCACAAACACACGAAAGAATGCTCAACCTCATTAACCATTAGAGAAATGCAAATCAAAAGTACAATGACATATCATCTCACACCGGTCAGAGTGGCCCTCATCAAAGAAGTCTAGAAACAATCAATGCTGGAGAGGGGGGGGGTGGAGAAAAGGGAACACTCTTGCACTGTTGGTGGGAAGGTAAATTGATACAGCCACTGTGGAGAACTGTACGGAGGAGGGTCCTTCAAAACCTAAGAATAGAACTACCATACGACGCAGGCATCCCACTACTGGGAATATACCCAGAGAACACCGTAATTCCAAAAGACACATGCACCCCAATATTCATTTCAGCACTATTTACAATAGCCAGGTCCTGGAAGCAAGCCACGTGCCCATCGACAGACGAATGGATAAAGAAGTTGTGGTACATATATACAATGGAATGTTACTCAGCCATTAAAAGGAACGAAATGGAGTCATTTGTTGAGACGTGGGTGGATCTAGAGACGGTCACACAGAGTGAACTTAGCGAGAAAGAGAAAAACAAATGTCCTACATTAACGCATGTCTGTGGCACCTAGAGAAATGGTACAGACGAACGGGTTTGCAGGGCAGAAGTTGAGACAGAGATGTAGAGGACCAACGGATGGACACCAAGGGGGGAGAACCACAGTGGGGTGGGGATGGTGGTGTGCTGAATTGGGCAATGGGTTTGATAGTTATACACTGATGTGTCTAAAACTGATGACTGCTTTTAAGAAATTAAAACTAAAAATAAAATGAAAGTTAAAAATATAGAGAAATGAAAACAATATGGAAGAAATGGATATGTTACACTTTGCTGGAGGGAATGTAGAATATGGCAAAGCGTTTGCGAAACATCTTCTCTTTCCTTCAACATTTACAGAGGTAGTTACCTCACGACCCCATAATTCCACTAGTGGGTATAACACAAGTGTTTTAGTCTGGGTTCCACAGAGAAACAGAACCCACTAGCTGCCTGGGGGTGGCAGGGGAGGCAAGGGAGCAAGAGAGAGAGAGAGAGAGAGAGAGAGAGAGAGAGAGAGAGAGAGATTGAGATTGAGAGATTTTCTTGAATTGGCTTAACGTATGGTGAGGACTGGGAAGTCAAAATATTCAGGGCAGTCTGACAGACTGGAGACCGAGGAAACAGCTGTTCAGGCAGAATCGCGTTTTTCCTTGAAAGAGCAGTCTTTTCTCTTAAGGACTTGTGGACTGATCAAAAGATAAAGCCTCATCCCACATTATGCAGGGTGCATGTATTGGCTAGGGCTGCCAGGAGAAAGTACCAAGGGTTACATGTCTTAACAGGAACTAGGACATTGATATATACAGAGAGAGTAACACGACAAACATAGCCATCTTCAATCCCAGGACACCAATCGTACTGAATTAGGGCAAGACCTGATGGCCTCATTTTCACTTGATTCCTGTCCTAAAGACCCTATCTCCAAAGACTGTGGAGTATATTTGCAACTTGTTTGTATTGAAGGAACAAAATTCAGTCCAAACTACTCACTCCTGTAACCGCCCAAAATTCATCCTCGTTTTTGCACGAAAAATGCATTCACTTCATGCAATCCCTTCGTAAACCTCATTCTAGCGGCCACTGTTAAGTCCCCACTTTTATTGAAATAGCTTCTGAAACGGTTAAACTCTGAAGCCAGACAACTTGGCTGCTTTCAAACTACAACGGTGGAAAGAAGAAGTACAGCTGTCACTGTTTTCAGGCGCCACGATGCTATACGTAGAGAATCCGAAAGAGGCTACCAGAAAACTACTAGAGCTAAGCAGTGAATTTGGTAAAGTAGCAGGATACAAAAATAATGCACAGAAATCGCTGGCATTCCTATACGCTAATGGTGAAAAATCTGAAAGTGAAATTAAGGAAACACTCCTAGTTACCACTGCAACACAACGAATTAAATGTCTAGGACTAAAAATACCTAAGGCGACAAAAGACCTGTATGCAGCACATTATAAGACACTGATGAACTACATTAAAAATGATACACACAGATGGAGAGATAGATCATGTTCTTCGATCGGAAGAATCACTACTGTGAAAATGACTCTACTCGCCAAAGCCACCTAGAGATTTACTGCGATCCCCATCAAACTACCACTGGCATTTTTTACAGAACTCCAACCAAACATTTCACAATTTGTATGCAAACACAGAAGACCCCGAATAGCCAAAGCAATCTTGAAAGCGAAAAATGGAGCTGGAGGAATCAGGCTCCCTGACTTCAGACGATACTGCAAAGCTACAGTAATCAAGAGAATATGGTAGTGGCACCAAAACAGACATATCGATCCAGGGAACAGGCTAGAAAGCCCAGAGATAAACACACGCACATATGGTCCCCTTATCTTTGATAAAGGAGGCAAGAATATAGAGTGGAGAAAAGTCAGCCTCTTCAGTAAGTGGTCTTGGGAAAACTGGACAGGTACATGTACAAGGATGAAAGGAGGAGACTCCCTAACACCATCCACAAAAATAAACTCCAAATGGGTTAAAGACCCAAATGTAAGGCCAGGCACTCCCAAACGCTTAGAGGAAAGCATAAGCAGAACACTCTATGACAGAAATCACAGCAAGATCCTTTTGGACCCACATGCTAGAAAAATGGAAATAAAAACAGAAATAAACAAACGGGACTGAAGGGAATTTAAAAGCTTTTGCACGGCAAAGGGAACCATAAACAAGACGAAAAGACAACCCTTAGAATGGGAGAAAATATTTACAGAGGAAGCACCTGACAAAGGAATCATCTCCAAAACGTACAAGCAGCTCATGCAGCTCAATATCAAAAAGACAAACAACCCAACCCAAAACTGGGCAGAAGACCTCAAGAGACAGTTCTCCAAAGAAGACATCCAGACTGCCCACAAACACATGAAAGAATGCTCAACCTCATTAACCATTAGAGAAATGCAAATCAAAAGTACAATGACATATCATCTCACACCGGTCAGAGTGGCCCTCATCAAAGAAGTCTAGAAACAATCAATGCTGGAGGGGGGGGGGTGGAGAAAAGGGAACACTCTTGCACTGTTGGTGGGAAGGTAAATTGATACAGCCACTGTGGAGAACTGTACGGAGGAGGGTCCTTCAAAACCTAAGAATAGAACTACCATACGACGCAGGCATCCCACTACTGGGAATATACCCAGAGAACACCGTAATTCCAAAAGACACATGCACCCCAATATTCATTTCAGCACTATTTACAATAGCCAGGTCCTGGAAGCAAGCCACGTGCCCATCGACAGACGAATGGATAAAGAAGTTGTGGTACATATATACAATGGAATGTTACTCAGCCATTAAAAGGAACGAAATGGAGTCATTTGTTGAGACGTGGGTGGATCTAGAGACGGTCACACAGAGTGAACTTAGCGAGAAAGAGAAAAACAAATGTCCTACATTAACGCATGTCTGTGGCACCTAGAGAAATGGTACAGACGAACGGGTTTGCAGGGCAGAAGTTGAGACAGAGATGTAGAGGACCAACGGATGGACACAAAGGGGGGAGAACCACAGTGGGGTGGGGATGGTGGTGTGCTGAATTGGGCAATGGGTTTGATAGTTATACACTGATGTGTCTAAAACTGATGACTGCTTTTAAGAAATTAAAACTAAAAATAAAATGAAAGTTAAAAATATAGAGAAATGAAAACAATATGGAAGAAATGGATATGTTACACTTTGCTGGAGGGAATGTAGAATATGGCAAAGCGTTTGCGAAACATCTTCTCTTTCCTTCAACATTTACAGAGGTAGTTACCTCACGACCCCATAATTCCACTAGTGGGTATAACACAAGTGTTTTAGTCTGGGTTCCACAGAGAAACAGAACCCACTAGCTGCCTGGGGGTGGCAGGGGAGGCAAGGGAGCAAGAGAGAGAGAGAGAGAGAGAGAGAGAGAGAGAGAGATTGAGATTGAGAGATTTTCTTGAATTGGCTTAACGTATGGTGAGGACTGGGAAGTCAAAATATTCAGGGCAGTCTGACAGACTGGAGACCGAGGAAACAGCTGTTCAGGCAGAATCGCGTTTTTCCTTGAAAGAGCAGTCTTTTCTCTTAAGGACTTGTGGACTGATCAAAAGATAAAGCCTCATCCCACATTATGCAGGGTGCATGTATTGGCTAGGGCTGCCAGGAGAAAGTACCAAGGGTTACATGTCTTAACAGGAACTAGGACATTGATATATACAGAGAGAGTAACACGACAAACATAGCCATCTTCAATCCCAGGACACCAATCGTACTGAATTAGGGCAAGACCTGATGGCCTCATTTTCACTTGATTCCTGTCCTAAAGACCCTATCTCCAAAGACTGTGGAGTATATTTGCAACTTGTTTGTATTGAAGGAACAAAATTCAGTCCAAACTACTCACTCCTGTAACCGCCCAAAATTCATCCTCGTTTTTGCACGAAAAATGCATTCACTTCATGCAATCCCTTCGTAAACCTCATTCTAGCGGCCACTGTTAAGTCCCCACTTTTATTGAAATAGCTTCTGAAACGGTTAAACTCTGAAGCCAGACAACTTGGCTGCTTTCAAACTACAACGGTGGAAAGAAGAAGTACAGCTGTCACTGTTTTCAGGCGCCACGATGCTATACGTAGAGAATCCGAAAGAGGCTACCAGAAAACTACTAGAGCTAAGCAGTGAATTTGGTAAAGTAGCAGGATACAAAAATAATGCACAGAAATCGCTGGCATTCCTATACGCTAATGGTGAAAAATCTGAAAGTGAAATTAAGGAAACACTCCTAGTTACCATTGCAACACAACGAATTAAATGTCTAGGACTAAAAATACCTAAGGCGACAAAAGACCTGTATGCAGCACATTATAAGACACTGATGAACTACATTAAAAATGATACACACAGATGGAGAGATAGATCATGTTCTTCGATCGGAAGAATCACTACTGTGAAAATGACTCTACTCGCCAAAGCCACCTAGAGATTTACTGCGATCCCCATCAAACTACCACTGGCATTTTTTACAGAACTCCAACCAAACATTTCACAATTTGTATGCAAACACAGAAGACCCCGAATAGCCAAAGCAATCTTGAAAGCGAAAAATGGAGCTGGAGGAATCAGGCTCCCTGACTTCAGACGATACTGCAAAGCTACAGTAATCAAGAGAATATGGTAGTGGCACCAAAACAGACATATCGATCCAGGGAACAGGCTAGAAAGCCCAGAGATAAACACACGCACATATGGTCCCCTTATCTTTGATAAAGGAGGCAAGAATATAGAGTGGAGAAAAGTCAGCCTCTTCAGTAAGTGGTCTTGGGAAAACTGGACAGGTACATGTACAAGGATGAAAGGAGGAGACTCCCTAACACCATCCACAAAAATAAACTCCAAATGGGTTAAAGACCCAAATGTAAGGCCAGGCACTCCCAAACGCTTAGAGGAAAGCATAAGCAGAACACTCTATGACAGAAATCACAGCAAGATCCTTTTGGACCCACATGCTAGAAAAATGGAAATAAAAACAGAAATAAACAAACGGGACTGAAGGGAATTTAAAAGCTTTTGCACGGCAAAGGGAACCATAAACAAGACGAAAAGACAACCCTTAGAATGGGAGAAAATATTTACAGAGGAAGCACCTGACAAAGGAATCATCTCCAAAACGTACAAGCAGCTCATGCAGCTCAATATCAAAAAGACAAACAACCCAACCCAAAACTGGGCAGAAGACCTCAAGAGACAGTTCTCCAAAGAAGACATCCAGACTGCCCACAAACACACGAAAGAATGCTCAACCTCATTAACCATTAGAGAAATGCAAATCAAAAGTACAATGACATATCATCTCACACCGGTCAGAGTGGCCCTCATCAAAGAAGTCTAGAAACAATCAATGCTGGAGGGGGGGGGGTGGAGAAAAGGGAACACTCTTGCACTGTTGGTGGGAAGGTAAATTGATACAGCCACTGTGGAGAACTGTACGGAGGAGGGTCCTTCAAAACCTAAGAATAGAACTACCATACGACGCAGGCATCCCACTACTGGGAATATACCCAGAGAACACCGTAATTCCAAAAGACACATGCACCCCAATATTCATTTCAGCACTATTTACAATAGCCAGGTCCTGGAAGCAAGCCACGTGCCCATCGACAGACGAATGGATAAAGAAGTTGTGGTACATATATACAATGGAATGTTACTCAGCCATTAAAAGGAACGAAATGGAGTCATTTGTTGAGACGTGGGTGGATCTAGAGACGGTCACACAGAGTGAACTTAGCGAGAAAGAGAAAAACAAATGTCCTACATTAACGCATGTCTGTGGCACCTAGAGAAATGGTACAGACGAACGGGTTTGCAGGGCAGAAGTTGAGACAGAGATGTAGAGGACCAACGGATGGACACCAAGGGGGGAGAACCACAGTGGGGTGGGGATGGTGGTGTGCTGAATTGGGCAATGGGTTTGATAGTTATACACTGATGTGTCTAAAACTGATGACTGCTTTTAAGAAATTAAAACTAAAAATAAAATGAAAGTTAAAAATATAGAGAAATGAAAACAATATGGAAGAAATGGATATGTTACACTTTGCTGGAGGGAATGTAGAATATGGCAAAGCGTTTGCGAAACATCTTCTCTTTCCTTCAACATTTACAGAGGTAGTTACCTCACGACCCCATAATTCCACTAGTGGGTATAACACAAGTGTTTTAGTCTGGGTTCCACAGAGAAACAGAACCCACTAGCTGCCTGGGGGTGGCAGGGGAGGCAAGGGAGCAAGAGAGAGAGAGAGAGAGAGAGAGAGAGAGAGAGAGAGATTGAGATTGAGAGATTTTCTTGAATTGGCTTAACGTATGGTGAGGACTGGGAAGTCAAAATATTCAGGGCAGTCTGACAGACTGGAGACCGAGGAAACAGCTGTTCAGGCAGAATCGCGTTTTTCCTTGAAAGAGCAGTCTTTTCTCTTAAGGACTTGTGGACTGATCAAAAGATAAAGCCTCATCCCACATTATGCAGGGTGCATGTATTGGCTAGGGCTGCCAGGAGAAAGTACCAAGGGTTACATGTCTTAACAGGAACTAGGACATTGATATATACAGAGAGAGTAACACGACAAACATAGCCATCTTCAATCCCAGGACACCAATCGTACTGAATTAGGGCAAGACCTGATGGCCTCATTTTCACTTGATTCCTGTCCTAAAGACCCTATCTCCAAAGACTGTGGAGTATATTTGCAACTTGTTTGTATTGAAGGAACAAAATTCAGTCCAAACTACTCACTCCTGTAACCGCCCAAAATTCATCCTCGTTTTTGCACGAAAAATGCATTCACTTCATGCAATCCCTTCGTAAACCTCATTCTAGCGGCCACTGTTAAGTCCCCACTTTGATTGAAATAGCTTCTGAAACGGTTAAACTCTGAAGCCAGACAACTTGGCTGCTTTCAAACTACAACGGTGGAAAGAAGAAGTACAGCTGTCACTGTTTTCAGGCGCCACGATGCTATACGTAGAGAATCCGAAAGAGGCTACCAGAAAACTACTAGAGCTAAGCAGTGAATTTGGTAAAGTAGCAGGATACAAAAATAATGCACAGAAATCGCTGGCATTCCTATACGCTAATGGTGAAAAATCTGAAAGTGAAATTAAGGAAACACTCCTAGTTACCATTGCAACACAACGAATTAAATGTCTAGGACTAAAAATACCTAAGGCGACAAAAGACCTGTATGCAGCACATTATAAGACACTGATGAACTACATTAAAAATGATACACACAGATGGAGAGATAGATCATGTTCTTCGATCGGAAGAATCACTACTGTGAAAATGACTCTACTCGCCAAAGCCACCTAGAGATTTACTGCGATCCCCATCAAACTACCACTGGCATTTTTTACAGAACTCCAACCAAACATTTCACAATTTGTATGCAAACACAGAAGACCCCGAATAGCCAAAGCAATCTTGAAAGCGAAAAATGGAGCTGGAGGAATCAGGCTCCCTGACTTCAGACGATACTGCAAAGCTACAGTAATCAAGAGAATATGGTAGTGGCACCAAAACAGACATATCGATCCAGGGAACAGGCTAGAAAGCCCAGAGATAAACACACGCACATATGGTCCCCTTATCTTTGATAAAGGAGGCAAGAATATAGAGTGGAGAAAAGTCAGCCTCTTCAGTAAGTGGTCTTGGGAAAACTGGACAGGTACATGTACAAGGATGAAAGGAGGAGACTCCCTAACACCATCCACAAAAATAAACTCCAAATGGGTTAAAGACCCAAATGTAAGGCCAGGCACTCCCAAACGCTTAGAGGAAAGCATAAGCAGAACACTCTATGACAGAAATCACAGCAAGATCCTTTTGGACCCACATGCTAGAAAAATGGAAATAAAAACAGAAATAAACAAACGGGACTGAAGGGAATTTAAAAGCTTTTGCACGGCAAAGGGAACCATAAACAAGACGAAAAGACAACCCTTAGAATGGGAGAAAATATTTACAGAGGAAGCACCTGACAAAGGAATCATCTCCAAAACGTACAAGCAGCTCATGCAGCTCAATATCAAAAAGACAAACAACCCAACCCAAAACTGGGCAGAAGACCTCAAGAGACAGTTCTCCAAAGAAGACATCCAGACTGCCCACAAACACACGAAAGAATGCTCAACCTCATTAACCATTAGAGAAATGCAAATCAAAAGTACAATGACATATCATCTCACACCGGTCAGAGTGGCCCTCATCAAAGAAGTCTAGAAACAATCAATGCTGGAGGGGGGGGGGTGGAGAAAAGGGAACACTCTTGCACTGTTGGTGGGAAGGTAAATTGATACAGCCACTGTGGAGAACTGTACGGAGGAGGGTCCTTCAAAACCTAAGAATAGAACTACCATACGACGCAGGCATCCCACTACTGGGAATATACCCAGAGAACACCGTAATTCCAAAAGACACATGCACCCCAATATTCATTTCAGCACTATTTACAATAGCCAGGTCCTGGAAGCAAGCCACGTGCCCATCGACAGACGAATGGATAAAGAAGTTGTGGTACATATATACAATGGAATGTTACTCAGCCATTAAAAGGAACGAAATGGAGTCATTTGTTGAGACGTGGGTGGATCTAGAGACGGTCACACAGAGTGAACTTAGCGAGAAAGAGAAAAACAAATGTCCTACATTAACGCATGTCTGTGGCACCTAGAGAAATGGTACAGACGAACGGGTTTGCAGGGCAGAAGTTGAGACAGAGATGTAGAGGACCAACGGATGGACACAAAGGGGGGAGAACCACAGTGGGGTGGGGATGGTGGTGTGCTGAATTGGGCAATGGGTTTGATAGTTATACACTGATGTGTCTAAAACTGATGACTGCTTTTAAGAAATTAAAACTAAAAATAAAATGAAAGTTAAAAATATAGAGAAATGAAAACAATATGGAAGAAATGGATATGTTACACTTTGCTGGAGGGAATGTAGAATATGGCAAAGCGTTTGCGAAACATCTTCTCTTTCCTTCAACATTTACAGAGGTAGTTACCTCACGACCCCATAATTCCACTAGTGGGTATAACACAAGTGTTTTAGTCTGGGTTCCACAGAGAAACAGAACCCACTAGCTGCCTGGGGGTGGCAGGGGAGGCAAGGGAGCAAGAGAGAGAGAGAGAGAGAGAGAGAGAGAGAGAGAGATTGAGATTGAGAGATTTTCTTGAATTGGCTTAACGTATGGTGAGGACTGGGAAGTCAAAATATTCAGGGCAGTCTGACAGACTGGAGACCGAGGAAACAGCTGTTCAGGCAGAATCGCGTTTTTCCTTGAAAGAGCAGTCTTTTCTCTTAAGGACTTGTGGACTGATCAAAAGATAAAGCCTCATCCCACATTATGCAGGGTGCATGTATTGGCTAGGGCTGCCAGGAGAAAGTACCAAGGGTTACATGTCTTAACAGGAACTAGGACATTGATATATACAGAGAGAGTAACACGACAAACATAGCCATCTTCAATCCCAGGACACCAATCGTACTGAATTAGGGCAAGACCTGATGGCCTCATTTTCACTTGATTCCTGTCCTAAAGACCCTATCTCCAAAGACTGTGGAGTATATTTGCAACTTGTTTGTATTGAAGGAACAAAATTCAGTCCAAACTACTCACTCCTGTAACCGCCCAAAATTCATCCTCGTTTTTGCACGAAAAATGCATTCACTTCATGCAATCCCTTCGTAAACCTCATTCTAGCGGCCACTGTTAAGTCCCCACTTTGATTGAAATAGCTTCTGAAACGGTTAAACTCTGAAGCCAGACAACTTGGCTGCTTTCAAACTACAACGGTGGAAAGAAGAAGTACAGCTGTCACTGTTTTCAGGCGCCACGATGCTATACGTAGAGAATCCGAAAGAGGCTACCAGAAAACTACTAGAGCTAAGCAGTGAATTTGGTAAAGTAGCAGGATACAAAAATAATGCACAGAAATCGCTGGCATTCCTATACGCTAATGGTGAAAAATCTGAAAGTGAAATTAAGGAAACACTCCTAGTTACCATTGCAACACAACGAATTAAATGTCTAGGACTAAAAATACCTAAGGCGACAAAAGACCTGTATGCAGCACATTATAAGACACTGATGAACTACATTAAAAATGATACACACAGATGGAGAGATAGATCATGTTCTTCGATCGGAAGAATCACTACTGTGAAAATGACTCTACTCGCCAAAGCCACCTAGAGATTTACTGCGATCCCCATCAAACTACCACTGGCATTTTTTACAGAACTCCAACCAAACATTTCACAATTTGTATGCAAACACAGAAGACCCCGAATAGCCAAAGCAATCTTGAAAGCGAAAAATGGAGCTGGAGGAATCAGGCTCCCTGACTTCAGACGATACTGCAAAGCTACAGTAATCAAGAGAATATGGTAGTGGCACCAAAACAGACATATCGATCCAGGGAACAGGCTAGAAAGCCCAGAGATAAACACACGCACATATGGTCCCCTTATCTTTGATAAAGGAGGCAAGAATATAGAGTGGAGAAAAGTCAGCCTCTTCAGTAAGTGGTCTTGGGAAAACTGGACAGGTACATGTACAAGGATGAAAGGAGGAGACTCCCTAACACCATCCACAAAAATAAACTCCAAATGGGTTAAAGACCCAAATGTAAGGCCAGGCACTCCCAAACGCTTAGAGGAAAGCATAAGCAGAACACTCTATGACAGAAATCACAGCAAGATCCTTTTGGACCCACATGCTAGAAAAATGGAAATAAAAACAGAAATAAACAAACGGGACTGAAGGGAATTTAAAAGCTTTTGCACGGCAAAGGGAACCATAAACAAGACGAAAAGACAACCCTTAGAATGGGAGAAAATATTTACAGAGGAAGCACCTGACAAAGGAATCATCTCCAAAACGTACAAGCAGCTCATGCAGCTCAATATCAAAAAGACAAACAACCCAACCCAAAACTGGGCAGAAGACCTCAAGAGACAGTTCTCCAAAGAAGACATCCAGACTGCCCACAAACACACGAAAGAATGCTCAACCTCATTAACCATTAGAGAAATGCAAATCAAAAGTACAATGACATATCATCTCACACCGGTCAGAGTGGCCCTCATCAAAGAAGTCTAGAAACAATCAATGCTGGAGGGGGGGGGGTGGAGAAAAGGGAACACTCTTGCACTGTTGGTGGGAAGGTAAATTGATACAGCCACTGTGGAGAACTGTACGGAGGAGGGTCCTTCAAAACCTAAGAATAGAACTACCATACGACGCAGGCATCCCACTACTGGGAATATACCCAGAGAACACCGTAATTCCAAAAGACACATGCACCCCAATATTCATTTCAGCACTATTTACAATAGCCAGGTCCTGGAAGCAAGCCACGTGCCCATCGACAGACGAATGGATAAAGAAGTTGTGGTACATATATACAATGGAATGTTACTCAGCCATTAAAAGGAACGAAATGGAGTCATTTGTTGAGACGTGGGTGGATCTAGAGACGGTCACACAGAGTGAACTTAGCGAGAAAGAGAAAAACAAATGTCCTACATTAACGCATGTCTGTGGCACCTAGAGAAATGGTACAGACGAACGGGTTTGCAGGGCAGAAGTTGAGACAGAGATGTAGAGGACCAACGGATGGACACCAAGGGGGGAGAACCACAGTGGGGTGGGGATGGTGGTGTGCTGAATTGGGCAATGGGTTTGATAGTTATACACTGATGTGTCTAAAACTGATGACTGCTTTTAAGAAATTAAAACTAAAAATAAAATGAAAGTTAAAAATATAGAGAAATGAAAACAATATGGAAGAAATGGATATGTTACACTTTGCTGGAGGGAATGTAGAATATGGCAAAGCGTTTGCGAAACATCTTCTCTTTCCTTCAACATTTACAGAGGTAGTTACCTCACGACCCCATAATTCCACTAGTGGGTATAACACAAGTGTTTTAGTCTGGGTTCCACAGAGAAACAGAACCCACTAGCTGCCTGGGGGTGGCAGGGGAGGCAAGGGAGCAAGAGAGAGAGAGAGAGAGAGAGAGAGAGAGAGAGAGAGAGAGATTGAGATTGAGAGATTTTCTTGAATTGGCTTAACGTATGGTGAGGACTGGGAAGTCAAAATATTCAGGGCAGTCTGACAGACTGGAGACCGAGGAAACAGCTGTTCAGGCAGAATCGCGTTTTTCCTTGAAAGAGCAGTCTTTTCTCTTAAGGACTTGTGGACTGATCAAAAGATAAAGCCTCATCCCACATTATGCAGGGTGCATGTATTGGCTAGGGCTGCCAGGAGAAAGTACCAAGGGTTACATGTCTTAACAGGAACTAGGACATTGATATATACAGAGAGAGTAACACGACAAACATAGCCATCTTCAATCCCAGGACACCAATCGTACTGAATTAGGGCAAGACCTGATGGCCTCATTTTCACTTGATTCCTGTCCTAAAGACCCTATCTCCAAAGACTGTGGAGTATATTTGCAACTTGTTTGTATTGAAGGAACAAAATTCAGTCCAAACTACTCACTCCTGTAACCGCCCAAAATTCATCCTCGTTTTTGCACGAAAAATGCATTCACTTCATGCAATCCCTTCGTAAACCTCATTCTAGCGGCCACTGTTAAGTCCCCACTTTGATTGAAATAGCTTCTGAAACGGTTAAACTCTGAAGCCAGACAACTTGGCTGCTTTCAAACTACAACGGTGGAAAGAAGAAGTACAGCTGTCACTGTTTTCAGGCGCCACGATGCTATACGTAGAGAATCCGAAAGAGGCTACCAGAAAACTACTAGAGCTAAGCAGTGAATTTGGTAAAGTAGCAGGATACAAAAATAATGCACAGAAATCGCTGGCATTCCTATACGCTAATGGTGAAAAATCTGAAAGTGAAATTAAGGAAACACTCCTAGTTACCATTGCAACACAACGAATTAAATGTCTAGGACTAAAAATACCTAAGGCGACAAAAGACCTGTATGCAGCACATTATAAGACACTGATGAACTACATTAAAAATGATACACACAGATGGAGAGATAGATCATGTTCTTCGATCGGAAGAATCACTACTGTGAAAATGACTCTACTCGCCAAAGCCACCTAGAGATTTACTGCGATCCCCATCAAACTACCACTGGCATTTTTTACAGAACTCCAACCAAACATTTCACAATTTGTATGCAAACACAGAAGACCCCGAATAGCCAAAGCAATCTTGAAAGCGAAAAATGGAGCTGGAGGAATCAGGCTCCCTGACTTCAGACGATACTGCAAAGCTACAGTAATCAAGAGAATATGGTAGTGGCACCAAAACAGACATATCGATCCAGGGAACAGGCTAGAAAGCCCAGAGATAAACACACGCACATATGGTCCCCTTATCTTTGATAAAGGAGGCAAGAATATAGAGTGGAGAAAAGTCAGCCTCTTCAGTAAGTGGTCTTGGGAAAACTGGACAGGTACATGTACAAGGATGAAAGGAGGAGACTCCCTAACACCATCCACAAAAATAAACTCCAAATGGGTTAAAGACCCAAATGTAAGGCCAGGCACTCCCAAACGCTTAGAGGAAAGCATAAGCAGAACACTCTATGACAGAAATCACAGCAAGATCCTTTTGGACCCACATGCTAGAAAAATGGAAATAAAAACAGAAATAAACAAACGGGACTGAAGGGAATTTAAAAGCTTTTGCACGGCAAAGGGAACCATAAACAAGACGAAAAGACAACCCTTAGAATGGGAGAAAATATTTACAGAGGAAGCACCTGACAAAGGAATCATCTCCAAAACGTACAAGCAGCTCATGCAGCTCAATATCAAAAAGACAAACAACCCAACCCAAAACTGGGCAGAAGACCTCAAGAGACAGTTCTCCAAAGAAGACATCCAGACTGCCCACAAACACACGAAAGAATGCTCAACCTCATTAACCATTAGAGAAATGCAAATCAAAAGTACAATGACATATCATCTCACACCGGTCAGAGTGGCCCTCATCAAAGAAGTCTAGAAACAATCAATGCTGGAGAGGGGGGGGGGTGGAGAAAAGGGAACACTCTTGCACTGTTGGTGGGAAGGTAAATTGATACAGCCACTGTGGAGAACTGTACGGAGGAGGGTCCTTCAAAACCTAAGAATAGAACTACCATACGACGCAGGCATCCCACTACTGGGAATATACCCAGAGAACACCGTAATTCCAAAAGACACATGCACCCCAATATTCATTTCAGCACTATTTACAATAGCCAGGTCCTGGAAGCAAGCCACGTGCCCATCGACAGACGAATGGATAAAGAAGTTGTGGTACATATATACAATGGAATGTTACTCAGCCATTAAAAGGAACGAAATGGAGTCATTTGTTGAGACGTGGGTGGATCTAGAGACGGTCACACAGAGTGAACTTAGCGAGAAAGAGAAAAACAAATGTCCTACATTAACGCATGTCTGTGGCACCTAGAGAAATGGTACAGACGAACGGGTTTGCAGGGCAGAAGTTGAGACAGAGATGTAGAGGACCAACGGATGGACACCAAGGGGGGAGAACCACAGTGGGGTGGGGATGGTGGTGTGCTGAATTGGGCAATGGGTTTGATAGTTATACACTGATGTGTCTAAAACTGATGACTGCTTTTAAGAAATTAAAACTAAAAATAAAATGAAAGTTAAAAATATAGAGAAATGAAAACAATATGGAAGAAATGGATATGTTACACTTTGCTGGAGGGAATGTAGAATATGGCAAAGCGTTTGCGAAACATCTTCTCTTTCCTTCAACATTTACAGAGGTAGTTACCTCACGACCCCATAATTCCACTAGTGGGTATAACACAAGTGTTTTAGTCTGGGTTCCACAGAGAAACAGAACCCACTAGCTGCCTGGGGGTGGCAGGGGAGGCAAGGGAGCAAGAGAGAGAGAGAGAGAGAGAGAGAGAGAGAGAGAGAGAGAGATTGAGATTGAGAGATTTTCTTGAATTGGCTTAACGTATGGTGAGGACTGGGAAGTCAAAATATTCAGGGCAGTCTGACAGACTGGAGACCGAGGAAACAGCTGTTCAGGCAGAATCGCGTTTTTCCTTGAAAGAGCAGTCTTTTCTCTTAAGGACTTGTGGACTGATCAAAAGATAAAGCCTCATCCCACATTATGCAGGGTGCATGTATTGGCTAGGGCTGCCAGGAGAAAGTACCAAGGGTTACATGTCTTAACAGGAACTAGGACATTGATATATACAGAGAGAGTAACACGACAAACATAGCCATCTTCAATCCCAGGACACCAATCGTACTGAATTAGGGCAAGACCTGATGGCCTCATTTTCACTTGATTCCTGTCCTAAAGACCCTATCTCCAAAGACTGTGGAGTATATTTGCAACTTGTTTGTATTGAAGGAACAAAATTCAGTCCAAACTACTCACTCCTGTAACCGCCCAAAATTCATCCTCGTTTTTGCACGAAAAATGCATTCACTTCATGCAATCCCTTCGTAAACCTCATTCTAGCGGCCACTGTTAAGTCCCCACTTTTATTGAAATAGCTTCTGAAACGGTTAAACTCTGAAGCCAGACAACTTGGCTGCTTTCAAACTACAACGGTGGAAAGAAGAAGTACAGCTGTCACTGTTTTCAGGCGCCACGATGCTATACGTAGAGAATCCGAAAGAGGCTACCAGAAAACTACTAGAGCTAAGCAGTGAATTTGGTAAAGTAGCAGGATACAAAAATAATGCACAGAAATCGCTGGCATTCCTATACGCTAATGGTGAAAAATCTGAAAGTGAAATTAAGGAAACACTCCTAGTTACCATTGCAACACAACGAATTAAATGTCTAGGACTAAAAATACCTAAGGCGACAAAAGACCTGTATGCAGCACATTATAAGACACTGATGAACTACATTAAAAATGATACACACAGATGGAGAGATAGATCATGTTCTTCGATCGGAAGAATCACTACTGTGAAAATGACTCTACTCGCCAAAGCCACCTAGAGATTTACTGCGATCCCCATCAAACTACCACTGGCATTTTTTACAGAACTCCAACCAAACATTTCACAATTTGTATGCAAACACAGAAGACCCCGAATAGCCAAAGCAATCTTGAAAGCGAAAAATGGAGCTGGAGGAATCAGGCTCCCTGACTTCAGACGATACTGCAAAGCTACAGTAATCAAGAGAATATGGTAGTGGCACCAAAACAGACATATCGATCCAGGGAACAGGCTAGAAAGCCCAGAGATAAACACACGCACATATGGTCCCCTTATCTTTGATAAAGGAGGCAAGAATATAGAGTGGAGAAAAGTCAGCCTCTTCAGTAAGTGGTCTTGGGAAAACTGGACAGGTACATGTACAAGGATGAAAGGAGGAGACTCCCTAACACCATCCACAAAAATAAACTCCAAATGGGTTAAAGACCCAAATGTAAGGCCAGGCACTCCCAAACGCTTAGAGGAAAGCATAAGCAGAACACTCTATGACAGAAATCACAGCAAGATCCTTTTGGACCCACATGCTAGAAAAATGGAAATAAAAACAGAAATAAACAAACGGGACTGAAGGGAATTTAAAAGCTTTTGCACGGCAAAGGGAACCATAAACAAGACGAAAAGACAACCCTTAGAATGGGAGAAAATATTTACAGAGGAAGCACCTGACAAAGGAATCATCTCCAAAACGTACAAGCAGCTCATGCAGCTCAATATCAAAAAGACAAACAACCCAACCCAAAACTGGGCAGAAGACCTCAAGAGACAGTTCTCCAAAGAAGACATCCAGACTGCCCACAAACACACGAAAGAATGCTCAACCTCATTAACCATTAGAGAAATGCAAATCAAAAGTACAATGACATATCATCTCACACCGGTCAGAGTGGCCCTCATCAAAGAAGTCTAGAAACAATCAATGCTGGAGAGGGGGGGGGGGTGGAGAAAAGGGAACACTCTTGCACTGTTGGTGGGAAGGTAAATTGATACAGCCACTGTGGAGAACTGTACGGAGGAGGGTCCTTCAAAACCTAAGAATAGAACTACCATACGACGCAGGCATCCCACTACTGGGAATATACCCAGAGAACACCGTAATTCCAAAAGACACATGCACCCCAATATTCATTTCAGCACTATTTACAATAGCCAGGTCCTGGAAGCAAGCCACGTGCCCATCGACAGACGAATGGATAAAGAAGTTGTGGTACATATATACAATGGAATGTTACTCAGCCATTAAAAGGAACGAAATGGAGTCATTTGTTGAGACGTGGGTGGATCTAGAGACGGTCACACAGAGTGAACTTAGCGAGAAAGAGAAAAACAAATGTCCTACATTAACGCATGTCTGTGGCACCTAGAGAAATGGTACAGACGAACGGGTTTGCAGGGCAGAAGTTGAGACAGAGATGTAGAGGACCAACGGATGGACACCAAGGGGGGAGAACCACAGTGGGGTGGGGATGGTGGTGTGCTGAATTGGGCAATGGGTTTGATAGTTATACACTGATGTGTCTAAAACTGATGACTGCTTTTAAGAAATTAAAACTAAAAATAAAATGAAAGTTAAAAATATAGAGAAATGAAAACAATATGGAAGAAATGGATATGTTACACTTTGCTGGAGGGAATGTAGAATATGGCAAAGCGTTTGCGAAACATCTTATCTTTCCTTCAACATTTACAGAGGTAGTTACCTCACGACCCCATAATTCCACTAGTGGGTATAACACAAGTGTTTTAGTCTGGGTTCCACAGAGAAACAGAACCCACTAGCTGCCTGGGAGTGGCAGGGGAGGCAAGGGAGCAAGAGAGAGAGAGAGAGAGAGAGAGAGAGAGAGAGAGATTGAGATTGAGAGATTTTCTTGAATTGGCTTAACGTATGGTGAGGACTGGGAAGTCAAAATATTCAGGGCAGTCTGACAGACTGGAGACCGAGGAAACAGCTGTTCAGGCAGAATCGCGTTTTTCCTTGAAAGAGCAGTCTTTTCTCTTAAGGACTTGTGGACTGATCAAAAGATAAAGCCTCATCCCACATTATGCAGGGTGCATGTATTGGCTAGGGCTGCCAGGAGAAAGTACCAAGGGTTACATGTCTTAACAGGAACTAGGACATTGATATATACAGAGAGAGTAACACGACAAACATAGCCATCTTCAATCCCAGGACACCAATCGTACTGAATTAGGGCAAGACCTGATGGCCTCATTTTCACTTGATTCCTGTCCTAAAGACCCTATCTCCAAAGACTGTGGAGTATATTTGCAACTTGTTTGTATTGAAGGAACAAAATTCAGTCCAAACTACTCACTCCTGTAACCGCCCAAAATTCATCCTCGTTTTTGCACGAAAAATGCATTCACTTCATGCAATCCCTTCGTAAACCTCATTCTAGCGGCCACTGTTAAGTCCCCACTTTTATTGAAATAGCTTCTGAAACGGTTAAACTCTGAAGCCAGACAACTTGGCTGCTTTCAAACTACAACGGTGGAAAGAAGAAGTACAGCTGTCACTGTTTTCAGGCGCCACGATGCTATACGTAGAGAATCCGAAAGAGGCTACCAGAAAACTACTAGAGCTAAGCAGTGAATTTGGTAAAGTAGCAGGATACAAAAATAATGCACAGAAATCGCTGGCATTCCTATACGCTAATGGTGAAAAATCTGAAAGTGAAATTAAGGAAACACTCCTAGTTACCATTGCAACACAACGAATTAAATGTCTAGGACTAAAAATACCTAAGGCGACAAAAGACCTGTATGCAGCACATTATAAGACACTGATGAACTACATTAAAAATGATACACACAGATGGAGAGATAGATCATGTTCTTCGATCGGAAGAATCACTACTGTGAAAATGACTCTACTCGCCAAAGCCACCTAGAGATTTACTGCGATCCCCATCAAACTACCACTGGCATTTTTTACAGAACTCCAACCAAACATTTCACAATTTGTATGCAAACACAGAAGACCCCGAATAGCCAAAGCAATCTTGAAAGCGAAAAATGGAGCTGGAGGAATCAGGCTCCCTGACTTCAGACGATACTGCAAAGCTACAGTAATCAAGAGAATATGGTAGTGGCACCAAAACAGACATATCGATCCAGGGAACAGGCTAGAAAGCCCAGAGATAAACACACGCACATATGGTCCCCTTATCTTTGATAAAGGAGGCAAGAATATAGAGTGGAGAAAAGTCAGCCTCTTCAGTAAGTGGTCTTGGGAAAACTGGACAGGGACATGTACAAGGATGAAAGGAGGAGACTCCCTAACACCATCCACAAAAATAAACTCCAAATGGGTTAAAGACCCAAATGTAAGGCCAGGCACTCCCAAACGCTTAGAGGAAAGCATAAGCAGAACACTCTATGACAGAAATCACAGCAAGATCCTTTTGGACCCACATGCTAGAAAAATGGAAATAAAAACAGAAATAAACAAACGGGACTGAAGGGAATTTAAAAGCTTTTGCACGGCAAAGGGAACCATAAACAAGACGAAAAGACAACCCTTAGAATGGGAGAAAATATTTACAGAGGAAGCACCTGACAAAGGAATCATCTCCAAAACGTACAAGCAGCTCATGCAGCTCAATATCAAAAAGACAAACAACCCAACCCAAAACTGGGCAGAAGACCTCAAGAGACAGTTCTCCAAAGAAGACATCCAGACTGCCCACAAACACACGAAAGAATGCTCAACCTCATTAACCATTAGAGAAATGCAAATCAAAAGTACAATGACATATCATCTCACACCGGTCAGAGTGGCCCTCATCAAAGAAGTCTAGAAACAATCAATGCTGGAGAGGGGGGGGGGTGGAGAAAAGGGAACACTCTTGCACTGTTGGTGGGAAGGTAAATTGATACAGCCACTGTGGAGAACTGTACGGAGGAGGGTCCTTCAAAACCTAAGAATAGAACTACCATACGACGCAGGCATCCCACTACTGGGAATATACCCAGAGAACACCGTAATTCCAAAAGACACATGCACCCCAATATTCATTTCAGCACTATTTACAATAGCCAGGTCCTGGAAGCAAGCCACGTGCCCATCGACAGACGAATGGATAAAGAAGTTGTGGTACATATATACAATGGAATGTTACTCAGCCATTAAAAGGAACGAAATGGAGTCATTTGTTGAGACGTGGGTGGATCTAGAGACGGTCACACAGAGTGAACTTAGCGAGAAAGAGAAAAACAAATGTCCTACATTAACGCATGTCTGTGGCACCTAGAGAAATGGTACAGACGAACGGGTTTGCAGGGCAGAAGTTGAGACAGAGATGTAGAGGACCAACGGATGGACACCAAGGGGGGAGAACCACAGTGGGGTGGGGATGGTGGTGTGCTGAATTGGGCAATGGGTTTGATAGTTATACACTGATGTGTCTAAAACTGATGACTGCTTTTAAGAAATTAAAACTAAAAATAAAATGAAAGTTAAAAATATAGAGAAATGAAAACAATATGGAAGAAATGGATATGTTACACTTTGCTGGAGGGAATGTAGAATATGGCAAAGCGTTTGCGAAACATCTTCTCTTTCCTTCAACATTTACAGAGGTAGTTACCTCACGACCCCATAATTCCACTAGTGGGTATAACACAAGTGTTTTAGTCTGGGTTCCACAGAGAAACAGAACCCACTAGCTGCCTGGGAGTGGCAGGGGAGGCAAGGGAGCAAGAGAGAGAGAGAGAGAGAGAGAGAGAGAGAGAGAGATTGAGATTGAGAGATTTTCTTGAATTGGCTTAACGTATGGTGAGGACTGGGAAGTCAAAATATTCAGGGCAGTCTGACAGACTGGAGACCGAGGAAACAGCTGTTCAGGCAGAATCGCGTTTTTCCTTGAAAGAGCAGTCTTTTCTCTTAAGGACTTGTGGACTGATCAAAAGATAAAGCCTCATCCCACATTATGCAGGGTGCATGTATTGGCTAGGGCTGCCAGGAGAAAGTACCAAGGGTTACATGTCTTA
Source organism: Eubalaena glacialis (assembly GCF_028564815.1). Classification (NCBI taxonomy): domain Eukaryota; kingdom Metazoa; phylum Chordata; class Mammalia; order Artiodactyla; family Balaenidae; genus Eubalaena; species Eubalaena glacialis. Next base: position 146,386 of record NW_026871148.1, read on the forward strand.
ACAGGAACTAGGACATTGATATATACAGAGAGAGTAACATGACAAACATAGCCATCTTCAATCCCAGGACACCAATCGTACTGAATTAGGGCAAGACCTGATGGCCTCATTTTCACTTGATTCCTGTCCTAAAGACCCTATCTCCAAAGACTGTGGAGTATATTTGCAACTTGTTTGTATTGAAGGAACAAAATTCAGTCCAAACTACTCACTCCTGTAACCGCCCAAAATTCATCCTCGTTTTTGCACGAAAAATGCATTCACTTCATGCAATCCCTTCGTAAACCTCATTCTAGCGGCCACTGTTAAGTCCCCACTTTTATTGAAATAGCTTCTGAAACGGTTAAACTCTGAAGCCAGACAACTTGGCTGCTTTCAAACTACAACGGTGGAAAGAAGAAGTACAGCTGTCACTGTTTTCAGGCGCCACGATGCTATACGTAGAGAATCCGAAAGAGGCTACCAGAAAACTACTAGAGCTAAGCAGTGAATTTGGTAAAGTAGCAGGATACAAAAATAATGCACAGAAATCGCTGGCATTCCTATACGCTAATGGTGAAAAATCTGAAAGTGAAATTAAGGAAACACTCCTAGTTACCATTGCAACACAACGAATTAAATGTCTAGGACTAAAAATACCTAAGGCGACAAAAGACCTGTATGCAGCACATTATAAGACACTGATGAACTACATTAAAAATGATACACACAGATGGAGAGATAGATCATGTTCTTCGATCGGAAGAATCACTACTGTGAAAATGACTCTACTCGCCAAAGCCACCTAGAGATTTACTGCGATCCCCATCAAACTACCACTGGCATTTTTTACAGAACTCCAACCAAACATTTCACAATTTGTATGCAAACACAGAAGACCCCGAATAGCCAAAGCAATCTTGAAAGCGAAAAATGGAGCTGGAGGAATCAGGCTCCCTGACTTCAGACGATACTGCAAAGCTACAGTAATCAAGAGAATATGGTAGTGGCACCAAAACAGACATATCGATCCAGGGAACAGGCTAGAAAGCCCAGAGATAAACACACGCACATATGGTCCCCTTATCTTTGATAAAGGAGGCAAGAATATAGAGTGGAGAAAAGTCAGCCTCTTCAGTAAGTGGTCTTGGGAAAACTGGACAGGTACATGTACAAGGATGAAAGGAGGAGACTCCCTAACACCATCCACAAAAATAAACTCCAAATGGGTTAAAGACCCAAATGTAAGGCCAGGCACTCCCAAACGCTTAGAGGAAAGCATAAGCAGAACACTCTATGACAGAAATCACAGCAAGATCCTTTTGGACCCACATGCTAGAAAAATGGAAATAAAAACAGAAATAAACAAACGGGACTGAAGGGAATTTAAAAGCTTTTGCACGGCAAAGGGAACCATAAACAAGACGAAAAGACAACCCTTAGAATGGGAGAAAATATTTACAGAGGAAGCACCTGACAAAGGAATCATCTCCAAAACGTACAAGCAGCTCATGCAGCTCAATATCAAAAAGACAAACAACCCAACCCAAAACTGGGCAGAAGACCTCAAGAGACAGTTCTCCAAAGAAGACATCCAGACTGCCCACAAACACACGAAAGAATGCTCAACCTCATTAACCATTAGAGAAATGCAAATCAAAAGTACAATGACATATCATCTCACACCGGTCAGAGTGGCCCTCATCAAAGAAGTCTAGAAACAATCAATGCTGGAGAGGGGGGGGGTGGAGAAAAGGGAACACTCTTGCACTGTTGGTGGGAAGGTAAATTGATACAGCCACTGTGGAGAACTGTACGGAGGAGGGTCCTTCAAAACCTAAGAATAGAACTACCATACGACGCAGGCATCCCACTACTGGGAATATACCCAGAGAACACCGTAATTCCAAAAGACACATGCACCCCAATATTCATTTCAGCACTATTTACAATAGCCAGGTCCTGGAAGCAAGCCACGTGCCCATCGACAGACGAATGGATAAAGAAGTTGTGGTACATATATACAATGGAATGTTACTCAGCCATTAAAAGGAACGAAATGGAGTCATTTGTTGAGACGTGGGTGGATCTAGAGACGGTCACACAGAGTGAACTTAGCGAGAAAGAGAAAAACAAATGTCCTACATTAACGCATGTCTGTGGCACCTAGAGAAATGGTACAGACGAACGGGTTTGCAGGGCAGAAGTTGAGACAGAGATGTAGAGGACCAACGGATGGACACCAAGGGGGGAGAACCACAGTGGGGTGGGGATGGTGGTGTGCTGAATTGGGCAATGGGTTTGATAGTTATACACTGATGTGTCTAAAACTGATGACTGCTTTTAAGAAATTAAAACTAAAAATAAAATGAAAGTTAAAAATATAGAGAAATGAAAACAATATGGAAGAAATGGATATGTTACACTTTGCTGGAGGGAATGTAGAATATGGCAAAGCGTTTGCGAAACATCTTCTCTTTCCTTCAACATTTACAGAGGTAGTTACCTCACGACCCCATAATTCCACTAGTGGGTATAACACAAGTGTTTTAGTCTGGGTTCCACAGAGAAACAGAACCCACTAGCTGCCTGGGAGTGGCAGGGGAGGCAAGGGAGCAAGAGAGAGAGAGAGAGAGAGAGAGAGAGAGAGAGAGATTGAGATTGAGAGATTTTCTTGAATTGGCTTAACGTATGGTGAGGACTGGGAAGTCAAAATATTCAGGGCAGTCTGACAGACTGGAGACCGAGGAAACAGCTGTTCAGGCAGAATCGCGTTTTTCCTTGAAAGAGCAGTCTTTTCTCTTAAGGACTTGTGGACTGATCAAAAGATAAAGCCTCATCCCACATTATGCAGGGTGCATGTATTGGCTAGGGCTGCCAGGAGAAAGTACCAAGGGTTACATGTCTTAACAGGAACTAGGACATTGATATATACAGAGAGAGTAACACGACAAACATAGCCATCTTCAATCCCAGGACACCAATCGTACTGAATTAGGGCAAGACCTGATGGCCTCATTTTCACTTGATTCCTGTCCTAAAGACCCTATCTCCAAAGACTGTGGAGTATATTTGCAACTTGTTTGTATTGAAGGAACAAAATTCAGTCCAAACTACTCACTCCTGTAACCGCCCAAAATTCATCCTCGTTTTTGCACGAAAAATGCATTCACTTCATGCAATCCCTTCGTAAACCTCATTCTAGCGGCCACTGTTAAGTCCCCACTTTTATTGAAATAGCTTCTGAAACGGTTAAACTCTGAAGCCAGACAACTTGGCTGCTTTCAAACTACAACGGTGGAAAGAAGAAGTACAGCTGTCACTGTTTTCAGGCGCCACGATGCTATACGTAGAGAATCCGAAAGAGGCTACCAGAAAACTACTAGAGCTAAGCAGTGAATTTGGTAAAGTAGCAGGATACAAAAATAATGCACAGAAATCGCTGGCATTCCTATACGCTAATGGTGAAAAATCTGAAAGTGAAATTAAGGAAACACTCCTAGTTACCATTGCAACACAACGAATTAAATGTCTAGGACTAAAAATACCTAAGGCGACAAAAGACCTGTATGCAGCACATTATAAGACACTGATGAACTACATTAAAAATGATACACACAGATGGAGAGATAGATCATGTTCTTCGATCGGAAGAATCACTACTGTGAAAATGACTCTACTCGCCAAAGCCACCTAGAGATTTACTGCGATCCCCATCAAACTACCACTGGCATTTTTTACAGAACTCCAACCAAACATTTCACAATTTGTATGCAAACACAGAAGACCCCGAATAGCCAAAGCAATCTTGAAAGCGAAAAATGGAGCTGGAGGAATCAGGCTCCCTGACTTCAGACGATACTGCAAAGCTACAGTAATCAAGAGAATATGGTAGTGGCACCAAAACAGACATATCGATCCAGGGAACAGGCTAGAAAGCCCAGAGATAAACACACGCACATATGGTCCCCTTATCTTTGATAAAGGAGGCAAGAATATAGAGTGGAGAAAAGTCAGCCTCTTCAGTAAGTGGTCTTGGGAAAACTGGACAGGTACATGTACAAGGATGAAAGGAGGAGACTCCCTAACACCATCCACAAAAATAAACTCCAAATGGGTTAAAGACCCAAATGTAAGGCCAGGCACTCCCAAACGCTTAGAGGAAAGCATAAGCAGAACACTCTATGACAGAAATCACAGCAAGATCCTTTTGGACCCACATGCTAGAAAAATGGAAATAAAAACAGAAATAAACAAACGGGACTGAAGGGAATTTAAAAGCTTTTGCACGGCAAAGGGAACCATAAACAAGACGAAAAGACAACCCTTAGAATGGGAGAAAATATTTACAGAGGAAGCACCTGACAAAGGAATCATCTCCAAAACGTACAAGCAGCTCATGCAGCTCAATATCAAAAAGACAAACAACCCAACCCAAAACTGGGCAGAAGACCTCAAGAGACAGTTCTCCAAAGAAGACATCCAGACTGCCCACAAACACACGAAAGAATGCTCAACCTCATTAACCATTAGAGAAATGCAAATCAAAAGTACAATGACATATCATCTCACACCGGTCAGAGTGGCCCTCATCAAAGAAGTCTAGAAACAATCAATGCTGGAGAGGGGGGGGGTGGAGAAAAGGGAACACTCTTGCACTGTTGGTGGGAAGGTAAATTGATACAGCCACTGTGGAGAACTGTACGGAGGAGGGTCCTTCAAAACCTAAGAATAGAACTACCATACGACGCAGGCATCCCACTACTGGGAATATACCCAGAGAACACCGTAATTCCAAAAGACACATGCACCCCAATATTCATTTCAGCACTATTTACAATAGCCAGGTCCTGGAAGCAAGCCACGTGCCCATCGACAGACGAATGGATAAAGAAGTTGTGGTACATATATACAATGGAATGTTACTCAGCCATTAAAAGGAACGAAATGGAGTCATTTGTTGAGACGTGGGTGGATCTAGAGACGGTCACACAGAGTGAACTTAGCGAGAAAGAGAAAAACAAATGTCCTACATTAACGCATGTCTGTGGCACCTAGAGAAATGGTACAGACGAACGGGTTTGCAGGGCAGAAGTTGAGACAGAGATGTAGAGGACCAACGGATGGACACCAAGGGGGGAGAACCACAGTGGGGTGGGGATGGTGGTGTGCTGAATTGGGCAATGGGTTTGATAGTTATACACTGATGTGTCTAAAACTGATGACTGCTTTTAAGAAATTAAAACTAAAAATAAAATGAAAGTTAAAAATATAGAGAAATGAAAACAATATGGAAGAAATGGATATGTTACACTTTGCTGGAGGGAATGTAGAATATGGCAAAGCGTTTGCGAAACATCTTATCTTTCCTTCAACATTTACAGAGGTAGTTACCTCACGACCCCATAATTCCACTAGTGGGTATAACACAAGTGTTTTAGTCTGGGTTCCACAGAGAAACAGAACCCACTAGCTGCCTGGGGGTGGCAGGGGAGGCAAGGGAGCAAGAGAGAGAGAGAGAGAGAGAGAGAGAGAGAGAGATTGAGATTGAGAGATTTTCTTGAATTGGCTTAACGTATGGTGAGGACTGGGAAGTCAAAATATTCAGGGCAGTCTGACAGACTGGAGACCGAGGAAACAGCTGTTCAGGCAGAATCGCGTTTTTCCTTGAAAGAGCAGTCTTTTCTCTTAAGGACTTGTGGACTGATCAAAAGATAAAGCCTCATCCCACATTATGCAGGGTGCATGTATTGGCTAGGGCTGCCAGGAGAAAGTACCAAGGGTTACATGTCTTAACAGGAACTAGGACATTGATATATACAGAGAGAGTAACACGACAAACATAGCCATCTTCAATCCCAGGACACCAATCGTACTGAATTAGGGCAAGACCTGATGGCCTCATTTTCACTTGATTCCTGTCCTAAAGACCCTATCTCCAAAGACTGTGGAGTATATTTGCAACTTGTTTGTATTGAAGGAACAAAATTCAGTCCAAACTACTCACTCCTGTAACCGCCCAAAATTCATCCTCGTTTTTGCACGAAAAATGCATTCACTTCATGCAATCCCTTCGTAAACCTCATTCTAGCGGCCACTGTTAAGTCCCCACTTTTATTGAAATAGCTTCTGAAACGGTTAAACTCTGAAGCCAGACAACTTGGCTGCTTTCAAACTACAACGGTGGAAAGAAGAAGTACAGCTGTCACTGTTTTCAGGCGCCACGATGCTATACGTAGAGAATCCGAAAGAGGCTACCAGAAAACTACTAGAGCTAAGCAGTGAATTTGGTAAAGTAGCAGGATACAAAAATAATGCACAGAAATCGCTGGCATTCCTATACGCTAATGGTGAAAAATCTGAAAGTGAAATTAAGGAAACACTCCTAGTTACCATTGCAACACAACGAATTAAATGTCTAGGACTAAAAATACCTAAGGCGACAAAAGACCTGTATGCAGCACATTATAAGACACTGATGAACTACATTAAAAATGATACACACAGATGGAGAGATAGATCATGTTCTTCGATCGGAAGAATCACTACTGTGAAAATGACTCTACTCGCCAAAGCCACCTAGAGATTTACTGCGATCCCCATCAAACTACCACTGGCATTTTTTACAGAACTCCAACCAAACATTTCACAATTTGTATGCAAACACAGAAGACCCCGAATAGCCAAAGCAATCTTGAAAGCGAAAAATGGAGCTGGAGGAATCAGGCTCCCTGACTTCAGACGATACTGCAAAGCTACAGTAATCAAGAGAATATGGTAGTGGCACCAAAACAGACATATCGATCCAGGGAACAGGCTAGAAAGCCCAGAGATAAACACACGCACATATGGTCCCCTTATCTTTGATAAAGGAGGCAAGAATATAGAGTGGAGAAAAGTCAGCCTCTTCAGTAAGTGGTCTTGGGAAAACTGGACAGGTACATGTACAAGGATGAAAGGAGGAGACTCCCTAACACCATCCACAAAAATAAACTCCAAATGGGTTAAAGACCCAAATGTAAGGCCAGGCACTCCCAAACGCTTAGAGGAAAGCATAAGCAGAACACTCTATGACAGAAATCACAGCAAGATCCTTTTGGACCCACATGCTAGAAAAATGGAAATAAAAACAGAAATAAACAAACGGGACTGAAGGGAATTTAAAAGCTTTTGCACGGCAAAGGGAACCATAAACAAGACGAAAAGACAACCCTTAGAATGGGAGAAAATATTTACAGAGGAAGCACCTGACAAAGGAATCATCTCCAAAACGTACAAGCAGCTCATGCAGCTCAATATCAAAAAGACAAACAACCCAACCCAAAACTGGGCAGAAGACCTCAAGAGACAGTTCTCCAAAGAAGACATCCAGACTGCCCACAAACACACGAAAGAATGCTCAACCTCATTAACCATTAGAGAAATGCAAATCAAAAGTACAATGACATATCATCTCACACCGGTCAGAGTGGCCCTCATCAAAGAAGTCTAGAAACAATCAATGCTGGAGAGGGGGGGGTGGAGAAAAGGGAACACTCTTGCACTGTTGGTGGGAAGGTAAATTGATACAGCCACTGTGGAGAACTGTACGGAGGAGGGTCCTTCAAAACCTAAGAATAGAACTACCATACGACGCAGGCATCCCACTACTGGGAATATACCCAGAGAACACCGTAATTCCAAAAGACACATGCACCCCAATATTCATTTCAGCACTATTTACAATAGCCAGGTCCTGGAAGCAAGCCACGTGCCCATCGACAGACGAATGGATAAAGAAGTTGTGGTACATATATACAATGGAATGTTACTCAGCCATTAAAAGGAACGAAATGGAGTCATTTGTTGAGACGTGGGTGGATCTAGAGACGGTCACACAGAGTGAACTTAGCGAGAAAGAGAAAAACAAATGTCCTACATTAACGCATGTCTGTGGCACCTAGAGAAATGGTACAGACGAACGGGTTTGCAGGGCAGAAGTTGAGACAGAGATGTAGAGGACCAACGGATGGACACCAAGGGGGGAGAACCACAGTGGGGTGGGGATGGTGGTGTGCTGAATTGGGCAATGGGTTTGATAGTTATACACTGATGTGTCTAAAACTGATGACTGCTTTTAAGAAATTAAAACTAAAAATAAAATGAAAGTTAAAAATATAGAGAAATGAAAACAATATGGAAGAAATGGATATGTTACACTTTGCTGGAGGGAATGTAGAATATGGCAAAGCGTTTGCGAAACATCTTCTCTTTCCTTCAACATTTACAGAGGTAGTTACCTCACGACCCCATAATTCCACTAGTGGGTATAACACAAGTGTTTTAGTCTGGGTTCCACAGAGAAACAGAACCCACTAGCTGCCTGGGGGTGGCAGGGGAGGCAAGGGAGCAAGAGAGAGAGAGAGAGAGAGAGAGAGAGAGAGAGAGAGAGATTGAGATTGAGAGATTTTCTTGAATTGGCTTAACGTATGGTGAGGACTGGGAAGTCAAAATATTCAGGGCAGTCTGACAGACTGGAGACCGAGGAAACAGCTGTTCAGGCAGAATCGCGTTTTTCCTTGAAAGAGCAGTCTTTTCTCTTAAGGACTTGTGGACTGATCAAAAGATAAAGCCTCATCCCACATTATGCAGGGTGCATGTATTGGCTAGGGCTGCCAGGAGAAAGTACCAAGGGTTACATGTCTTAACAGGAACTAGGACATTGATATATACAGAGAGAGTAACACGACAAACATAGCCATCTTCAATCCCAGGACACCAATCGTACTGAATTAGGGCAAGACCTGATGGCCTCATTTTCACTTGATTCCTGTCCTAAAGACCCTATCTCCAAAGACTGTGGAGTATATTTGCAACTTGTTTGTATTGAAGGAACAAAATTCAGTCCAAACTACTCACTCCTGTAACCGCCCAAAATTCATCCTCGTTTTTGCACGAAAAATGCATTCACTTCATGCAATCCCTTCGTAAACCTCATTCTAGCGGCCACTGTTAAGTCCCCACTTTTATTGAAATAGCTTCTGAAACGGTTAAACTCTGAAGCCAGACAACTTGGCTGCTTTCAAACTACAACGGTGGAAAGAAGAAGTACAGCTGTCACTGTTTTCAGGCGCCACGATGCTATACGTAGAGAATCCGAAAGAGGCTACCAGAAAACTACTAGAGCTAAGCAGTGAATTTGGTAAAGTAGCAGGATACAAAAATAATGCACAGAAATCGCTGGCATTCCTATACGCTAATGGTGAAAAATCTGAAAGTGAAATTAAGGAAACACTCCTAGTTACCATTGCAACACAACGAATTAAATGTCTAGGACTAAAAATACCTAAGGCGACAAAAGACCTGTATGCAGCACATTATAAGACACTGATGAACTACATTAAAAATGATACACACAGATGGAGAGATAGATCATGTTCTTCGATCGGAAGAATCACTACTGTGAAAATGACTCTACTCGCCAAAGCCACCTAGAGATTTACTGCGATCCCCATCAAACTACCACTGGCATTTTTTACAGAACTCCAACCAAACATTTCACAATTTGTATGCAAACACAGAAGACCCCGAATAGCCAAAGCAATCTTGAAAGCGAAAAATGGAGCTGGAGGAATCAGGCTCCCTGACTTCAGACGATACTGCAAAGCTACAGTAATCAAGAGAATATGGTAGTGGCACCAAAACAGACATATCGATCCAGGGAACAGGCTAGAAAGCCCAGAGATAAACACACGCACATATGGTCCCCTTATCTTTGATAAAGGAGGCAAGAATATAGAGTGGAGAAAAGTCGGCCTCTTCAGTAAGTGGTCTTGGGAAAACTGGACAGGTACATGTACAAGGATGAAAGGAGGAGACTCCCTAACACCATCCACAAAAGTAAACTCCAAATGGGTTAAAGACCCAAATGTAAGGCCAGGCACTCCCAAACGCTTAGAGGAAAGCATAAGCAGAACACTCTATGACAGAAATCACAGCAAGATCCTTTTGGACCCACATGCTAGAAAAATGGAAATAAAAACAGAAATAAACAAACGGGACTGAAGGGAATTTAAAAGCTTTTGCACGGCAAAGGGAACCATAAACAAGACGAAAAGACAACCCTTAGAATGGGAGAAAATATTTACAGAGGAAGCACCTGACAAAGGAATCATCTCCAAAACGTACAAGCAGCTCATGCAGCTCAATATCAAAAAGACAAACAACCCAACCCAAAACTGGGCAGAAGACCTCAAGAGACAGTTCTCCAAAGAAGACATCCAGACTGCCCACAAACACACGAAAGAATGCTCAACCTCATTAACCATTAGAGAAATGCAAATCAAAAGTACAATGACATATCATCTCACACCGGTCAGAGTGGCCCTCATCAAAGAAGTCTAGAAACAATCAATGCTGGAGAGGGGGGGGGGTGGAGAAAAGGGAACACTCTTGCACTGTTGGTGGGAAGGTAAATTGATACAGCCACTGTGGAGAACTGTACGGAGGAGGGTCCTTCAAAACCTAAGAATAGAACTACCATACGACGCAGGCATCCCACTACTGGGAATATACCCAGAGAACACCGTAATTCCAAAAGACACATGCACCCCAATATTCATTTCAGCACTATTTACAATAGCCAGGTCCTGGAAGCAAGCCACGTGCCCATCGACAGACGAATGGATAAAGAAGTTGTGGTACATATATACAATGGAATGTTACTCAGCCATTAAAAGGAACGAAATGGAGTCATTTGTTGAGACGTGGGTGGATCTAGAGACGGTCACACAGAGTGAACTTAGCGAGAAAGAGAAAAACAAATGTCCTACATTAACGCATGTCTGTGGCACCTAGAGAAATGGTACAGACGAACGGGTTTGCAGGGCAGAAGTTGAGACAGAGATGTAGAGGACCAACGGATGGACACCAAGGGGGGAGAACCACAGTGGGGTGGGGATGGTGGTGTGCTGAATTGGGCAATGGGTTTGATAGTTATACACTGATGTGTCTAAAACTGATGACTGCTTTTAAGAAATTAAAACTAAAAATAAAATGAAAGTTAAAAATATAGAGAAATGAAAACAATATGGAAGAAATGGATATGTTACACTTTGCTGGAGGGAATGTAGAATATGGCAAAGCGTTTGCGAAACATCTTCTCTTTCCTTCAACATTTACAGAGGTAGTTACCTCACGACCCCATAATTCCACTAGTGGGTATAACACAAGTGTTTTAGTCTGGGTTCCACAGAGAAACAGAACCCACTAGCTGCCTGGGGGTGGCAGGGGAGGCAAGGGAGCAAGAGAGAGAGAGAGAGAGAGAGAGAGAGAGAGAGAGAGAGAGATTGAGATTGAGAGATTTTCTTGAATTGGCTTAACGTATGGTGAGGACTGGGAAGTCAAAATATTCAGGGCAGTCTGACAGACTGGAGACCGAGGAAACAGCTGTTCAGGCAGAATCGCGTTTTTCCTTGAAAGAGCAGTCTTTTCTCTTAAGGACTTGTGGACTGATCAAAAGATAAAGCCTCATCCCACATTATGCAGGGTGCATGTATTGGCTAGGGCTGCCAGGAGAAAGTACCAAGGGTTACATGTCTTAACAGGAACTAGGACATTGATATATACAGAGAGAGTAACACGACAAACATAGCCATCTTCAATCCCAGGACACCAATCGTACTGAATTAGGGCAAGACCTGATGGCCTCATTTTCACTTGATTCCTGTCCTAAAGACCCTATCTCCAAAGACTGTGGAGTATATTTGCAACTTGTTTGTATTGAAGGAACAAAATTCAGTCCAAACTACTCACTCCTGTAACCGCCCAAAATTCATCCTCGTTTTTGCACGAAAAATGCATTCACTTCATGCAATCCCTTCGTAAACCTCATTCTAGCGGCCACTGTTAAGTCCCCACTTTTATTGAAATAGCTTCTGAAACGGTTAAACTCTGAAGCCAGACAACTTGGCTGCTTTCAAACTACAACGGTGGAAAGAAGAAGTACAGCTGTCACTGTTTTCAGGCGCCACGATGCTATACGTAGAGAATCCGAAAGAGGCTACCAGAAAACTACTAGAGCTAAGCAGTGAATTTGGTAAAGTAGCAGGATACAAAAATAATGCACAGAAATCGCTGGCATTCCTATACGCTAATGGTGAAAAATCTGAAAGTGAAATTAAGGAAACACTCCTAGTTACCATTGCAACACAACGAATTAAATGTCTAGGACTAAAAATACCTAAGGCGACAAAAGACCTGTATGCAGCACATTATAAGACACTGATGAACTACATTAAAAATGATACACACAGATGGAGAGATAGATCATGTTCTTCGATCGGAAGAATCACTACTGTGAAAATGACTCTACTCGCCAAAGCCACCTAGAGATTTACTGCGATCCCCATCAAACTACCACTGGCATTTTTTACAGAACTCCAACCAAACATTTCACAATTTGTATGCAAACACAGAAGACCCCGAATAGCCAAAGCAATCTTGAAAGCGAAAAATGGAGCTGGAGGAATCAGGCTCCCTGACTTCAGACGATACTGCAAAGCTACAGTAATCAAGAGAATATGGTAGTGGCACCAAAACAGACATATCGATCCAGGGAACAGGCTAGAAAGCCCAGAGATAAACACACGCACATATGGTCCCCTTATCTTTGATAAAGGAGGCAAGAATATAGAGTGGAGAAAAGTCAGCCTCTTCAGTAAGTGGTCTTGGGAAAACTGGACAGGTACATGTACAAGGATGAAAGGAGGAGACTCCCTAACACCATCCACAAAAGTAAACTCCAAATGGGTTAAAGACCCAAATGTAAGGCCAGGCACTCCCAAACGCTTAGAGGAAAGCATAAGCAGAACACTCTATGACAGAAATCACAGCAAGATCCTTTTGGACCCACATGCTAGAAAAATGGAAATAAAAACAGAAATAAACAAACGGGACTGAAGGGAATTTAAAAGCTTTTGCACGGCAAAGGGAACCATAAACAAGACGAAAAGACAACCCTTAGAATGGGAGAAAATATTTACAGAGGAAGCACCTGACAAAGGAATCATCTCCAAAACGTACAAGCAGCTCATGCAGCTCAATATCAAAAAGACAAACAACCCAACCCAAAACTGGGCAGAAGACCTCAAGAGACAGTTCTCCAAAGAAGACATCCAGACTGCCCACAAACACACGAAAGAATGCTCAACCTCATTAACCATTAGAGAAATGCAAATCAAAAGTACAATGACATATCATCTCACACCGGTCAGAGTGGCCCTCATCAAAGAAGTCTAGAAACAATCAATGCTGGAGAGGGGGGGGGGGTGGAGAAAAGGGAACACTCTTGCACTGTTGGTGGGAAGGTAAATTGATACAGCCACTGTGGAGAACTGTACGGAGGAGGGTCCTTCAAAACCTAAGAATAGAACTACCATACGACGCAGGCATCCCACTACTGGGAATATACCCAGAGAACACCGTAATTCCAAAAGACACATGCACCCCAATATTCATTTCAGCACTATTTACAATAGCCAGGTCCTGGAAGCAAGCCACGTGCCCATCGACAGACGAATGGATAAAGAAGTTGTGGTACATATATACAATGGAATGTTACTCAGCCATTAAAAGGAACGAAATGGAGTCATTTGTTGAGACGTGGGTGGATCTAGAGACGGTCACACAGAGTGAACTTAGCGAGAAAGAGAAAAACAAATGTCCTACATTAACGCATGTCTGTGGCACCTAGAGAAATGGTACAGACGAACGGGTTTGCAGGGCAGAAGTTGAGACAGAGATGTAGAGGACCAACGGATGGACACCAAGGGGGGAGAACCACAGTGGGGTGGGGATGGTGGTGTGCTGAATTGGGCAATGGGTTTGATAGTTATACACTGATGTGTCTAAAACTGATGACTGCTTTTAAGAAATTAAAACTAAAAATAAAATGAAAGTTAAAAATATAGAGAAATGAAAACAATATGGAAGAAATGGATATGTTACACTTTGCTGGAGGGAATGTAGAATATGGCAAAGCGTTTGCGAAACATCTTATCTTTCCTTCAACATTTACAGAGGTAGTTACCTCACGACCCCATAATTCCACTAGTGGGTATAACACAAGTGTTTTAGTCTGGGTTCCACAGAGAAACAGAACCCACTAGCTGCCTGGGGGTGGCAGGGGAGGCAAGGGAGCAAGAGAGAGAGAGAGAGAGAGAGAGAGAGAGAGAGAGAGAGAGATTGAGATTGAGAGATTTTCTTGAATTGGCTTAACGTATGGTGAGGACTGGGAAGTCAAAATATTCAGGGCAGTCTGACAGACTGGAGACCGAGGAAACAGCTGTTCAGGCAGAATCGCGTTTTTCCTTGAAAGAGCAGTCTTTTCTCTTAAGGACTTGTGGACTGATCAAAAGATAAAGCCTCATCCCACATTATGCAGGGTGCATGTATTGGCTAGGGCTGCCAGGAGAAAGTACCAAGGGTTACATGTCTTAACAGGAACTAGGACATTGATATATACAGAGAGAGTAACACGACAAACATAGCCATCTTCAATCCCAGGACACCAATCGTACTGAATTAGGGCAAGACCTGATGGCCTCATTTTCACTTGATTCCTGTCCTAAAGACCCTATCTCCAAAGACTGTGGAGTATATTTGCAACTTGTTTGTATTGAAGGAACAAAATTCAGTCCAAACTACTCACTCCTGTAACCGCCCAAAATTCCTGTTCTTTTTTGCACGAAAAATGCGTTCACTTCATGCACTCCCTTCGTAAACCTCATTCTAGCAGCAAGTCTAAGTCCCAACTTTTATGTAAATAGCTTCTGAAACTGGTAAACTCTGAAGCCAGGCAACTTGGTTGCTTTCAAATACAACGGTGGAAAGGACACGTAAAGCTGTCACTGTTTTCAGGTGACACGATGCTATACGTAGAGAATCCTAAAGAGGCTACGAGAAAACTAGTAGAGCTACTCAGTGAATTTGGTAAAGTAGCTGGATACAAAATTAATGCACAGAAATCGCTGGCATTCCTATACACTAATGATGAAAAATCTGAAAGTGAAATTAAGGAAACACTCCTAGTTACCACTGCAACCAAATGAATAAAATGTCCAGGACTAAAAATACCTAAGGAGACAAAAGACCTGTATGCAGAACATTATAAGACACTGATGAATGAAATTAAAAATGATACCCACAGATGGAGCGATATATCATGTTCTTCGATTGGAAGAATCAATATTGTGAAAATGACTCTACTCCCCAAAGCAATCTAGAGATTTAATGCAATCCCCGTCAAACTACCACTGGCATTTCTTACAGAACTCCAACCCAAAATTTGACAATTTGTATGCAGACACAGAAGACCCCGAATAGCCAAAGCAATCTTGAAAGCGAAAAATGGAGCTGGAGGAATCAGGCTCCCTGACTTCAGACGAAACTGCAAAGCTACAGGAATCAAGACAGTATGGTAGTGGCACCAAAACAGACATATGGATCCATGGAACAGGATAGAAAGCCCAGAGATAAACACACGCACATATGGTCACCTTATCTTTGATAAAGGGGGCAAGAATATAGAGTGGAGAAAAGTCAGCCTCTTCAATAAGTGGTGTCGGGAAAACAGGACAGGTACATGTACAAGGATGAAAGGAGAAGACTCCCTAACACCACACACAAAAATAAACTCCAAATGGACTAAAGACCTAAATGTAAGGCCAGACACTCTCAAACTCTTAGAGGAAAGCATAAGCAGAACGCTCTATGACAGAAATCACTGCAAGATCCTTTTTGAACCACATGCTAGAAAAATGGAAATAAAAACAAAAATAAGCAAAAGGGACCTAAGGGAACTTAAGAACTTTTGCACGGCAAAGGAAACCATAAACAAGACCGACAGACAACCCTTAGAATGGGAGAAAATATTTACAAATGAAGCAACTGACAAAGGATTCATCTCCAAAACTTACAGGCGGCTCATGCAGCTCAATATCAAAAAAGCAAACAACCCAACCCAAAACTGGGCAGAAGACCTCAAGAGACAGTTCTCCAAGGAAGACATCCACACTGCCCACAAACACACGAAAGAATGCTCAACCTCATTAACCATTAGAGAAATGCAAATCAAAAGTACAATGACATATCATCTCACACCGGTCAGAGTGGCCCTCATCAAAGAAGTCTAGAAACAATCAATGCTGGAGAGGGGGGGGGGTGGAGAAAAGGGAACACTCTTGCACTGTTGGTGGGAAGGTAAATTGATACAGCCACTGTGGAGAACTGTACGGAGGAGGGTCCTTCAAAACCTAAGAATAGAACTACCATACGACGCAGGCATCCCACTACTGGGAATATACCCAGAGAACACCGTAATTCCAAAAGACACATGCACCCCAATATTCATTTCAGCACTATTTACAATAGCCAGGTCCTGGAAGCAAGCCACGTGCCCATCGACAGACGAATGGATAAAGAAGTTGTGGTACATATATACAATGGAATGTTACTCAGCCATTAAAAGGAACGAAATGGAGTCATTTGTTGAGACGTGGGTGGATCTAGAGACGGTCACACAGAGTGAACTTAGCGAGAAAGAGAAAAACAAATGTCCTACATTAACGCATGTCTGTGGCACCTAGAGAAATGGTACAGACGAACGGGTTTGCAGGGCAGAAGTTGAGACAGAGATGTAGAGGACCAACGGATGGACACCAAGGGGGGAGAACCACAGTGGGGTGGGGATGGTGGTGTGCTGAATTGGGCAATGGGTTTGATAGTTATACACTGATGTGTCTAAAACTGATGACTGCTTTTAAGAAATTAAAACTAAAAATAAAATGAAAGTTAAAAATATAGAGAAATGAAAACAATATGGAAGAAATGGATATGTTACACTTTGCTGGAGGGAATGTAGAATATGGCAAAGCGTTTGCGAAACATCTTATCTTTCCTTCAACATTTACAGAGGTAGTTACCTCACGACCCCATAATTCCACTAGTGGGTATAACACAAGTGTTTTAGTCTGGGTTCCACAGAGAAACAGAACCCACTAGCTGCCTGGGGGTGGCAGGGGAGGCAAGGGAGCAAGAGAGAGAGAGAGAGAGAGAGAGAGAGAGAGAGAGAGAGATTGAGATTGAGAGATTTTCTTGAATTGGCTTAACGTATGGTGAGGACTGGGAAGTCAAAATATTCAGGGCAGTCTGACAGACTGGAGACCGAGGAAACAGCTGTTCAGGCAGAATCGCGTTTTTCCTTGAAAGAGCAGTCTTTTCTCTTAAGGACTTGTGGACTGATCAAAAGATAAAGCCTCATCCAACATTATGCAGGGTGCATGTATTGGCTAGGGCTGCCAGGAGAAAGTACCAAGGGTTACATGTCTTAACAGGAACTAGGACATTGATATATACAGAGAGAGTAACACGACAAACATAGCCATCTTCAATCCCAGGACACCAATCGTACTGAATTAGGGCAAGACCTGATGGCCTCATTTTCACTTGATTCCTGTCCTAAAGACCCTATCTCCAAAGACTGTGGAGTATATTTGCAACTTGTTTGTATTGAAGGAACAAAATTCAGTCCAAACTACTCACTCCTGTAACCGCCCAAAATTCCTGTTCTTTTTTGCACGAAAAATGCGTTCACTTCATGCACTCCCTTCGTAAACCTCATTCTAGCAGCAAGTCTAAGTCCCAACTTTTATGTAAATAGCTTCTGAAACTGGTAAACTCTGAAGCCAGGCAACTTGGTTGCTTTCAAATACAACGGTGGAAAGGACACGTAAAGCTGTCACTGTTTTCAGGTGACACGATGCTATACGTAGAGAATCCTAAAGAGGCTACGAGAAAACTAGTAGAGCTACTCAGTGAATTTGGTAAAGTAGCTGGATACAAAATTAATGCACAGAAATCGCTGGCATTCCTATACACTAATGATGAAAAATCTGAAAGTGAAATTAAGGAAACACTCCTAGTTACCACTGCAACCAAATGAATAAAATGTCCAGGACTAAAAATACCTAAGGAGACAAAAGACCTGTATGCAGAACATTATAAGACACTGATGAATGAAATTAAAAATGATACCCACAGATGGAGCGATATATCATGTTCTTCGATTGGAAGAATCAATATTGTGAAAATGACTCTACTCCCCAAAGCAATCTAGAGATTTAATGCAATCCCCGTCAAACTACCACTGGCATTTCTTACAGAACTCCAACCCAAAATTTGACAATTTGTATGCAGACACAGAAGACCCCGAATAGCCAAAGCAATCTTGAAAGCGAAAAATGGAGCTGGAGGAATCAGGCTCCCTGACTTCAGACGAAACTGCAAAGCTACAGGAATCAAGACAGTATGGTAGTGGCACCAAAACAGACATATGGATCCATGGAACAGGATAGAAAGCCCAGAGATAAACACACGCACATATGGTCACCTTATCTTTGATAAAGGGGGCAAGAATATAGAGTGGAGAAAAGTCAGCCTCTTCAATAAGTGGTGTCGGGAAAACAGGACAGGTACATGTACAAGGATGAAAGGAGAAGACTCCCTAACACCACACACAAAAATAAACTCCAAATGGACTAAAGACCTAAATGTAAGGCCAGACACTCTCAAACTCTTAGAGGAAAGCATAAGCAGAACGCTCTATGACAGAAATCACTGCAAGATCCTTTTTGAACCACATGCTAGAAAAATGGAAATAAAAACAAAAATAAGCAAAAGGGACCTAAGGGAACTTAAGAACTTTTGCACGGCAAAGGAAACCATAAACAAGACCGACAGACAACCCTTAGAATGGGAGAAAATATTTACAAATGAAGCAACTGACAAAGGATTCATCTCCAAAACTTACAGGCGGCTCATGCAGCTCAATATCAAAAAAGCAAACAACCCAACCCAAAACTGGGCAGAAGACCTCAAGAGACAGTTCTCCAAAGAAGACATCCAGACTGCCCACAAACACACGAAAGAATGCTCAACCTCATTAACCATTAGAGAAATGCAAATCAAAAGTACAATGACATATCATCTCACACCGGTCAGAGTGGCCCTCATCAAAGAAGTCTAGAAACAATCAATGCTGGAGAGGGGGGGTGGAGAAAAGGGAACACTCTTGCACTGTTGGTGGGAAGGTAAATTGATACAGCCACTGTGGAGAACTGTACGGAGGAGGGTCCTTCAAAACCTAAGAATAGAACTACCATACGACGCAGGCATCCCACTACTGGGAATATACCCAGAGAACACCGTAATTCCAAAAGACACATGCACCCCAATATTCATTTCAGCACTATTTACAATAGCCAGGTCCTGGAAGCAAGCCACGTGCCCATCGACAGACGAATGGATAAAGAAGTTGTGGTACATATATACAATGGAATGTTACTCAGCCATTAAAAGGAACGAAATGGAGTCATTTGTTGAGACGTGGGTGGATCTAGAGACGGTCACACAGAGTGAACTTAGCGAGAAAGAGAAAAACAAATGTCCTACATTAACGCATGTCTGTGGCACCTAGAGAAATGGTACAGACGAACGGGTTTGCAGGGCAGAAGTTGAGACAGAGATGTAGAGGACCAACGGATGGACACCAAGGGGGGAGAACCACAGTGGGGTGGGGATGGTGGTGTGCTGAATTGGGCAATGGGTTTGATAGTTATACACTGATGTGTCTAAAACTGATGACTGCTTTTAAGAAATTAAAACTAAAAATAAAATGAAAGTTAAAAATATAGAGAAATGAAAACAATATGGAAGAAATGGATATGTTACACTTTGCTGGAGGGAATGTAGAATATGGCAAAGCGTTTGCGAAACATCTTATCTTTCCTTCAACATTTACAGAGGTAGTTACCTCACGACCCCATAATTCCACTAGTGGGTATAACACAAGTGTTTTAGTCTGGGTTCCACAGAGAAACAGAACCCACTAGCTGCCTGGGGGTGGCAGGGGAGGCAAGGGAGCAAGAGAGAGAGAGAGAGAGAGAGAGAGAGATTGAGATTGAGAGATTTTCTTGAATTGGCTTAACGTATGGTGAGGACTGGGAAGTCAAAATATTCAGGGCAGTCTGACAGACTGGAGACCGAGGAAACAGCTGTTCAGGCAGAATCGCGTTTTTCCTTGAAAGAGCAGTCTTTTCTCTTAAGGACTTGTGGACTGATCAAAAGATAAAGCCTCATCCCACATTATGCAGGGTGCATGTATTGGCTAGGGCTGCCAGGAGAAAGTACCAAGGGTTACATGTCTTAACAGGAACTAGGACATTGATATATACAGAGAGAGTAACACGACAAACATAGCCATCTTCAATCCCAGGACACCAATCGTACTGAATTAGGGCAAGACCTGATGGCCTCATTTTCACTTGATTCCTGTCCTAAAGACCCTATCTCCAAAGACTGTGGAGTATATTTGCAACTTGTTTGTATTGAAGGAACAAAATTCAGTCCAAACTACTCACTCCTGTAACCGCCCAAAATTCATCCTCGTTTTTGCACGAAAAATGCATTCACTTCATGCAATCCCTTCGTAAACCTCATTCTAGCGGCCACTGTTAAGTCCCCACTTTGATTGAAATAGCTTCTGAAACGGTTAAACTCTGAAGCCAGACAACTTGGCTGCTTTCAAACTACAACGGTGGAAAGAAGAAGTACAGCTGTCACTGTTTTCAGGCGCCACGATGCTATACGTAGAGAATCCGAAAGAGGCTACCAGAAAACTACTAGAGCTAAGCAGTGAATTTGGTAAAGTAGCAGGATACAAAAATAATGCACAGAAATCGCTGGCATTCCTATACGCTAATGGTGAAAAATCTGAAAGTGAAATTAAGGAAACACTCCTAGTTACCATTGCAACACAACGAATTAAATGTCTAGGACTAAAAATACCTAAGGCGACAAAAGACCTGTATGCAGCACATTATAAGACACTGATGAACTACATTAAAAATGATACACACAGATGGAGAGATAGATCATGTTCTTCGATCGGAAGAATCACTACTGTGAAAATGACTCTACTCGCCAAAGCCACCTAGAGATTTACTGCGATCCCCATCAAACTACCACTGGCATTTTTTACAGAACTCCAACCAAACATTTCACAATTTGTATGCAAACACAGAAGACCCCGAATAGCCAAAGCAATCTTGAAAGCGAAAAATGGAGCTGGAGGAATCAGGCTCCCTGACTTCAGACGATACTGCAAAGCTACAGTAATCAAGAGAATATGGTAGTGGCACCAAAACAGACATATCGATCCAGGGAACAGGCTAGAAAGCCCAGAGATAAACACACGCACATATGGTCCCCTTATCTTTGATAAAGGAGGCAAGAATATAGAGTGGAGAAAAGTCAGCCTCTTCAGTAAGTGGTCTTGGGAAAACTGGACAGGGACATGTACAAGGATGAAAGGAGGAGACTCCCTAACACCATCCACAAAAATAAACTCCAAATGGGTTAAAGACCCAAATGTAAGGCCAGGCACTCCCAAACGCTTAGAGGAAAGCATAAGCAGAACACTCTATGACAGAAATCACAGCAAGATCCTTTTGGACCCACATGCTAGAAAAATGGAAATAAAAACAGAAATAAACAAACGGGACTGAAGGGAATTTAAAAGCTTTTGCACGGCAAAGGGAACCATAAACAAGACGAAAAGACAACCCTTAGAATGGGAGAAAATATTTACAGAGGAAGCACCTGACAAAGGAATCATCTCCAAAACGTACAAGCAGCTCATGCAGCTCAATATCAAAAAGACAAACAACCCAACCCAAAACTGGGCAGAAGACCTCAAGAGACAGTTCTCCAAAGAAGACATCCAGACTGCCCACAAACACACGAAAGAATGCTCAACCTCATTAACCATTAGAGAAATGCAAATCAAAAGTACAATGACATATCATCTCACACCGGTCAGAGTGGCCCTCATCAAAGAAGTCTAGAAACAATCAATGCTGGAGGGGGGGGGTGGAGAAAAGGGAACACTCTTGCACTGTTGGTGGGAAGGTAAATTGATACAGCCACTGTGGAGAACTGTACGGAGGAGGGTCCTTCAAAACCTAAGAATAGAACTACCATACGACGCAGGCATCCCACTACTGGGAATATACCCAGAGAACACCGTAATTCCAAAAGACACATGCACCCCAATATTCATTTCAGCACTATTTACAATAGCCAGGTCCTGGAAGCAAGCCACGTGCCCATCGACAGACGAATGGATAAAGAAGTTGTGGTACATATATACAATGGAATGTTACTCAGCCATTAAAAGGAACGAAATGGAGTCATTTGTTGAGACGTGGGTGGATCTAGAGACGGTCACACAGAGTGAACTTAGCGAGAAAGAGAAAAACAAATGTCCTACATTAACGCATGTCTGTGGCACCTAGAGAAACGGTACAGACGAACGGGTTTGCAGGGCAGAAGTTGAGACAGAGATGTAGAGGACCAACGGATGGACACCAAGGGGGGAGAACCACAGTGGGGTGGGGATGGTGGTGTGCTGAATTGGGCAATGGGTTTGATAGTTATACACTGATGTGTCTAAAACTGATGACTGCTTTTAAGAAATTAAAACTAAAAATAAAATGAAAGTTAAAAATATAGAGAAATGAAAACAATATGGAAGAAATGGATATGTTACACTTTGCTGGAGGGAATGTAGAATATGGCAAAGCGTTTGCGAAACATCTTATCTTTCCTTCAACATTTACAGAGGTAGTTACCTCACGACCCCATAATTCCACTAGTGGGTATAACACAAGTGTTTTAGTCTGGGTTCCACAGAGAAACAGAACCCACTAGCTGCCTGGGGGTGGCAGGGGAGGCAAGGGAGCAAGAGAGAGAGAGAGAGAGAGAGAGAGAGATTGAGATTGAGAGATTTTCTTGAATTGGCTTAACGTATGGTGAGGACTGGGAAGTCAAAATATTCAGGGCAGTCTGACAGACTGGAGACCGAGGAAACAGCTGTTCAGGCAGAATCGCGTTTTTCCTTGAAAGAGCAGTCTTTTCTCTTAAGGACTTGTGGACTGATCAAAAGATAAAGCCTCATCCCACATTATGCAGGGTGCATGTATTGGCTAGGGCTGCCAGGAGAAAGTACCAAGGGTTACATGTCTTAACAGGAACTAGGACATTGATATATACAGAGAGAGTAACACGACAAACATAGCCATCTTCAATCCCAGGACACCAATCGTACTGAATTAGGGCAAGACCTGATGGCCTCATTTTCACTTGATTCCTGTCCTAAAGACCCTATCTCCAAAGACTGTGGAGTATATTTGCAACTTGTTTGTATTGAAGGAACAAAATTCAGTCCAAACTACTCACTCCTGTAACCGCCCAAAATTCCTGTTCTTTTTTGCACGAAAAATGCGTTCACTTCATGCACTCCCTTCGTAAACCTCATTCTAGCAGCAAGTCTAAGTCCCAACTTTTATGTAAATAGCTTCTGAAACTGGTAAACTCTGAAGCCAGGCAACTTGGTTGCTTTCAAATACAACGGTGGAAAGGACACGTAAAGCTGTCACTGTTTTCAGGTGACACGATGCTATACGTAGAGAATCCTAAAGAGGCTACGAGAAAACTAGTAGAGCTACTCAGTGAATTTGGTAAAGTAGCTGGATACAAAATTAATGCACAGAAATCGCTGGCATTCCTATACACTAATGATGAAAAATCTGAAAGTGAAATTAAGGAAACACTCCTAGTTACCACTGCAACCAAATGAATAAAATGTCCAGGACTAAAAATACCTAAGGAGACAAAAGACCTGTATGCAGAACATTATAAGACACTGATGAATGAAATTAAAAATGATACCCACAGATGGAGCGATATATCATGTTCTTCGATTGGAAGAATCAATATTGTGAAAATGACTCTACTCCCCAAAGCAATCTAGAGATTTAATGCAATCCCCGTCAAACTACCACTGGCATTTCTTACAGAACTCCAACCCAAAATTTGACAATTTGTATGCAGACACAGAAGACCCCGAATAGCCAAAGCAATCTTGAAAGCGAAAAATGGAGCTGGAGGAATCAGGCTCCCTGACTTCAGACGAAACTGCAAAGCTACAGGAATCAAGACAGTATGGTAGTGGCACCAAAACAGACATATGGATCCATGGAACAGGATAGAAAGCCCAGAGATAAACACACGCACATATGGTCACCTTATCTTTGATAAAGGGGGCAAGAATATAGAGTGGAGAAAAGTCAGCCTCTTCAATAAGTGGTGTCGGGAAAACAGGACAGGTACATGTACAAGGATGAAAGGAGAAGACTCCCTAACACCACACACAAAAATAAACTCCAAATGGACTAAAGACCTAAATGTAAGGCCAGACACTCTCAAACTCTTAGAGGAAAGCATAAGCAGAACGCTCTATGACAGAAATCACTGCAAGATCCTTTTTGAACCACATGCTAGAAAAATGGAAATAAAAACAAAAATAAGCAAAAGGGACCTAAGGGAACTTAAGAACTTTTGCACGGCAAAGGAAACCATAAACAAGACCGACAGACAACCCTTAGAATGGGAGAAAATATTTACAAATGAAGCAACTGACAAAGGATTCATCTCCAAAACTTACAGGCGGCTCATGCAGCTCAATATCAAAAAAGCAAACAACCCAACCCAAAACTGGGCAGAAGACCTCAAGAGACAGTTCTCCAAAGAAGACATCCAGACTGCCCACAAACACACGAAAGAATGCTCAACCTCATTAACCATTAGAGAAATGCAAATCAAAAGTACAATGACATATCATCTCACACCGGTCAGAGTGGCCCTCATCAAAGAAGTCTAGAAACAATCAATGCTGGAGAGGGGGGGGTGGAGAAAAGGGAACACTCTTGCACTGTTGGTGGGAAGGTAAATTGATACAGCCACTGTGGAGAACTGTACGGAGGAGGGTCCTTCAAAACCTAAGAATAGAACTACCATACGACGCAGGCATCCCACTACTGGGAATATACCCAGAGAACACCGTAATTCCAAAAGACACATGCACCCCAATATTCATTTCAGCACTATTTACAATAGCCAGGTCCTGGAAGCAAGCCACGTGCCCATCGACAGACGAATGGATAAAGAAGTTGTGGTACATATATACAATGGAATGTTACTCAGCCATTAAAAGGAACGAAATGGAGTCATTTGTTGAGACGTGGGTGGATCTAGAGACAGTCACACAGAGTGAACTTAGCGAGAAAGAGAAAAACAAATGTCCTACATTAACGCATGTCTGTGGCACCTAGAGAAATGGTACAGACGAACGGGTTTGCAGGGCAGAAGTTGAGACAGAGATGTAGAGGACCAACGGATGGACACCAAGGGGGGAGAACCACAGTGGGGTGGGGATGGTGGTGTGCTGAATTGGGCAATGGGTTTGATAGTTATACACTGATGTGTCTAAAACTGATGACTGCTTTTAAGAAATTAAAACTAAAAATAAAATGAAAGTTAAAAATATAGAGAAATGAAAACAATATGGAAGAAATGGATATGTTACACTTTGCTGGAGGGAATGTAGAATATGGCAAAGCGTTTGCGAAACATCTTATCTTTCCTTCAACATTTACAGAGGTAGTTACCTCACGACCCCATAATTCCACTAGTGGGTATAACACAAGTGTTTTAGTCTGGGTTCCACAGAGAAACAGAACCCACTAGCTGCCTGGGGGTGGCAGGGGAGGCAAGGGAGCAAGAGAGAGAGAGAGAGAGAGAGAGAGAGAGAGAGAGAGAGATTGAGATTGAGAGATTTTCTTGAATTGGCTTAACGTATGGTGAGGACTGGGAAGTCAAAATATTCAGGGCAGTCTGACAGACTGGAGACCGAGGAAACAGCTGTTCAGGCAGAATCGCGTTTTTCCTTGAAAGAGCAGTCTTTTCTCTTAAGGACTTGTGGACTGATCAAAAGATAAAGCCTCATCCCACATTATGCAGGGTGCATGTATTGGCTAGGGCTGCCAGGAGAAAGTACCAAGGGTTACATGTCTTAACAGGAACTAGGACATTGATATATACAGAGAGAGTAACACGACAAACATAGCCATCTTCAATCCCAGGACACCAATCGTACTGAATTAGGGCAAGACCTGATGGCCTCATTTTCACTTGATTCCTGTCCTAAAGACCCTATCTCCAAAGACTGTGGAGTATATTTGCAACTTGTTTGTATTGAAGGAACAAAATTCAGTCCAAACTACTCACTCCTGTAACCGCCCAAAATTCATCCTCGTTTTTGCACGAAAAATGCATTCACTTCATGCAATCCCTTCGTAAACCTCATTCTAGCGGCCACTGTTAAGTCCCCACTTTTATTGAAATAGCTTCTGAAACGGTTAAACTCTGAAGCCAGACAACTTGGCTGCTTTCAAACTACAACGGTGGAAAGAAGAAGTACAGCTGTCACTGTTTTCAGGCGGCACGATGCTATACGTAGAGAATCCGAAAGAGGCTACCAGAAAACTACTAGAGCTAAGCAGTGAATTTGGTAAAGTAGCAGGATACAAAAATAATGCACAGAAATCGCTGGCATTCCTATACGCTAATGGTGAAAAATCTGAAAGTGAAATTAAGGAAACACTCCTAGTTACCATTGCAACACAACGAATTAAATGTCTAGGACTAAAAATACCTAAGGCGACAAAAGACCTGTATGCAGCACATTATAAGACACTGATGAACTACATTAAAAATGATACACACAGATGGAGAGATAGATCATGTTCTTCGATCGGAAGAATCACTACTGTGAAAATGACTCTACTCGCCAAAGCCACCTAGAGATTTACTGCGATCCCCATCAAACTACCACTGGCATTTTTTACAGAACTCCAACCAAACATTTCACAATTTGTATGCAAACACAGAAGACCCCGAATAGCCAAAGCAATCTTGAAAGCGAAAAATGGAGCTGGAGGAATCAGGCTCCCTGACTTCAGACGATACTGCAAAGCTACAGTAATCAAGAGAATATGGTAGTGGCACCAAAACAGACATATCGATCCAGGGAACAGGCTAGAAAGCCCAGAGATAAACACACGCACATATGGTCCCCTTATCTTTGATAAAGGAGGCAAGAATATAGAGTGGAGAAAAGTCAGCCTCTTCAGTAAGTGGTCTTGGGAAAACTGGACAGGTACATGTACAAGGATGAAAGGAGGAGACTCCCTAACACCATCCACAAAAATAAACTCCAAATGGGTTAAAGACCCAAATGTAAGGCCAGGCACTCCCAAACGCTTAGAGGAAAGCATAAGCAGAACACTCTATGACAGAAATCACAGCAAGATCCTTTTGGACCCACATGCTAGAAAAATGGAAATAAAAACAGAAATAAACAAACGGGACTGAAGGGAATTTAAAAGCTTTTGCACGGCAAAGGGAACCATAAACAAGACGAAAAGACAACCCTTAGAATGGGAGAAAATATTTACAGAGGAAGCACCTGACAAAGGAATCATCTCCAAAACGTACAAGCAGCTCATGCAGCTCAATATCAAAAAGACAAACAACCCAACCCAAAACTGGGCAGAAGACCTCAAGAGACAGTTCTCCAAAGAAGACATCCAGACTGCCCACAAACACACGAAAGAATGCTCAACCTCATTAACCATTAGAGAAATGCAAATCAAAAGTACAATGACATATCATCTCACACCGGTCAGAGTGGCCCTCATCAAAGAAGTCTAGAAACAATCAATGCTGGAGGGGGGGGGTGGAGAAAAGGGAACACTCTTGCACTGTTGGTGGGAAGGTAAATTGATACAGCCACTGTGGAGAACTGTACGGAGGAGGGTCCTTCAAAACCTAAGAATAGAACTACCATACGACGCAGGCATCCCACTACTGGGAATATACCCAGAGAACACCGTAATTCCAAAAGACACATGCACCCCAATATTCATTTCAGCACTATTTACAATAGCCAGGTCCTGGAAGCAAGCCACGTGCCCATCGACAGACGAATGGATAAAGAAGTTGTGGTACATATATACAATGGAATGTTACTCAGCCATTAAAAGGAACGAAATGGAGTCATTTGTTGAGACGTGGGTGGATCTAGAGACGGTCACACAGAGTGAACTTAGCGAGAAAGAGAAAAACAAATGTCCTACATTAACGCATGTCTGTGGCACCTAGAGAAATGGTACAGACGAACGGGTTTGCAGGGCAGAAGTTGAGACAGAGATGTAGAGGACCAACGGATGGACACCAAGGGGGGAGAACCACAGTGGGGTGGGGATGGTGGTGTGCTGAATTGGGCAATGGGTTTGATAGTTATACACTGATGTGTCTAAAACTGATGACTGCTTTTAAGAAATTAAAACTAAAAATAAAATGAAAGTTAAAAATATAGAGAAATGAAAACAATATGGAAGAAATGGATATGTTACACTTTGCTGGAGGGAATGTAGAATATGGCAAAGCGTTTGCGAAACATCTTATCTTTCCTTCAACATTTACAGAGGTAGTTACCTCACGACCCCATAATTCCACTAGTGGGTATAACACAAGTGTTTTAGTCTGGGTTCCACAGAGAAACAGAACCCACTAGCTGCCTGGGGGTGGCAGGGGAGGCAAGGGAGCAAGAGAGAGAGAGAGAGAGAGAGAGAGAGAGAGAGAGAGATTGAGATTGAGAGATTTTCTTGAATTGGCTTAACGTATGGTGAGGACTGGGAAGTCAAAATATTCAGGGCAGTCTGACAGACTGGAGACCGAGGAAACAGCTGTTCAGGCAGAATCGCGTTTTTCCTTGAAAGAGCAGTCTTTTCTCTTAAGGACTTGTGGACTGATCAAAAGATAAAGCCTCATCCCACATTATGCAGGGTGCATGTATTGGCTAGGGCTGCCAGGAGAAAGTACCAAGGGTTACATGTCTTAACAGGAACTAGGACATTGATATATACAGAGAGAGTAACACGACAAACATAGCCATCTTCAATCCCAGGACACCAATCGTACTGAATTAGGGCAAGACCTGATGGCCTCATTTTCACTTGATTCCTGTCCTAAAGACCCTATCTCCAAAGACTGTGGAGTATATTTGCAACTTGTTTGTATTGAAGGAACAAAATTCAGTCCAAACTACTCACTCCTGTAACCGCCCAAAATTCCTGTTCTTTTTTGCACGAAAAATGCGTTCACTTCATGCACTCCCTTCGTAAACCTCATTCTAGCAGCAAGTCTAAGTCCCAACTTTTATGTAAATAGCTTCTGAAACTGGTAAACTCTGAAGCCAGGCAACTTGGTTGCTTTCAAATACAACGGTGGAAAGGACACGTAAAGCTGTTACTGTTTTCAGGTGACACGATGCTATACGTAGAGAATCCTAAAGAGGCTACGAGAAAACTAGTAGAGCTACTCAGTGAATTTGGTAAAGTAGCTGGATACAAAATTAATGCACAGAAATCGCTGGCATTCCTATACACTAATGATGAAAAATCTGAAAGTGAAATTAAGGAAACACTCCTAGTTACCACTGCAACCAAATGAATAAAATGTCCAGGACTAAAAATAACTAAGGAGACAAAAGACCTGTATGCAGAACATTATAAGACACTGATGAATGAAATTAAAAATGATACCCACAGATGGAGCGATATATCATGTTCTTCGATTGGAAGAATCAATATTGTGAAAATGACTCTACTCCCCAAAGCAATCTAGAGATTTAATGCAATCCCCGTCAAACTACCACTGGCATTTCTTACAGAACTCCAACCCAAAATTTGACAATTTGTATGCAGACACAGAAGACCCCGAATAGCCAAAGCAATCTTGAAAGCGAAAAATGGAGCTGGAGGAATCAGGCTCCCTGACTTCAGACGAAACTGCAAAGCTACAGGAATCAAGACAGTATGTTAGTGGCACCAAAACAGACATATGGATCCATGGAAGAGGATAGAAAGCCCAGAGATAAACACACGCACATATGGTCACCTTATCTTTGATAAAGGGGGCAAGAATATAGAGTGGAGAAAAGTCAGCCTCTTCAGTAAGTGGTGTCGGGAAAACAGGACAGGTACATGTACAAGGATGAAAGGAGAAGACTCCCTAACACCACACACAAAAATAAACTCCAAATGGGTTAAAGACCCAAATGTAAGGCCAGGCACTCCCAAACGCTTAGAGGAAAGCATAAGCAGAACACTCTATGACAGAAATCACAGCAAGATCCTTTTGGACCCACATGCTAGAAAAATGGAAATAAAAACAGAAATAAACAAACGGGACTGAAGGGAATTTAAAAGCTTTTGCACGGCAAAGGGAACCATAAACAAGACGAAAAGACAACCCTTAGAATGGGAGAAAATATTTACAGAGGAAGCACCTGACAAAGGAATCATCTCCAAAACGTACAAGCAGCTCATGCAGCTCAATATCAAAAAGACAAACAACCCAACCCAAAACTGGGCAGAAGACCTCAAGAGACAGTTCTCCAAAGAAGACATCCAGACTGCCCACAAACACACGAAAGAATGCTCAACCTCATCAACCATTAGAGAAATGCAAATCAAAAGTACAATGACATATCATCTCACACCGGTCAGAGTGGCCCTCATCAAAGAAGTCTAGAAACAATCAATGCTGGAGAGGGGGGGGTGGAGAAAAGGGAACACTCTTGCACTGTTGGTGGGAAGGTAAATTGATACAGCCACTGTGGAGAACTGTACGGAGGAGGGTCCTTCAAAACCTAAGAATAGAACTACCATACGACGCAGGCATCCCACTACTGGGAATATACCCAGAGAACACCGTAATTCCAAAAGACACATGCACCCCAATATTCATTTCAGCACTATTTACAATAGCCAGGTCCTGGAAGCAAGCCACGTGCCCATCGACAGACGAATGGATAAAGAAGTTGTGGTACATATATACAATGGAATGTTACTCAGCCATTAAAAGGAACGAAATGGAGTCATTTGTTGAGACGTGGGTGGATCTAGAGACGGTCACACAGAGTGAACTTAGCGAGAAAGAGAAAAACAAATGTCCTACATTAACGCATGTCTGTGGCACCTAGAGAAACGGTACAGACGAACGGGTTTGCAGGGCAGAAGTTGAGACAGAGATGTAGAGGACCAACGGATGGACACCAAGGGGGGAGAACCACAGTGGGGTGGGGATGGTGGTGTGCTGAATTGGGCAATGGGTTTGATAGTTATACACTGATGTGTCTAAAACTGATGACTGCTTTTAAGAAATTAAAACTAAAAATAAAATGAAAGTTAAAAATACAGAGAAATGAAAACAATATGGAAGAAATGGATATGTTACACTTTGCTGGAGGGAATGTAGAATATGGCAAAGCGTTTGCGAAACATCTTATCTTTCCTTCAACATTTACAGAGGTAGTTACCTCACGACCCCATAATTCCACTAGTGGGTATAACACAAGTGTTTTAGTCTGGGTTCCACAGAGAAACAGAACCCACTAGCTGCCTGGGGTGGCAGGGGAGGCAAGGGAGCCAGAGAGAGAGAGAGAGAGAGAGAGAGAGAGAGAGATTGAGATTGAGAGATTTTCTTGAATTGGCTTAACGTATGGTGAGGACTGGGAAGTCAAAATATTCAGGGCAGTCTGACAGACTGGAGACCGAGGAAACAGCTGTTCAGGCAGAATCGCGTTTTTCCTTGAAAGAGCAGTCTTTTCTCTTAAGGACTTGTGGACTGATCAAAAGATAAAGCCTCATCCCACATTATGCAGGGTGCATGTATTGGCTAGGGCTGCCAGGAGAAAGTACCAAGGGTTACATGTCTTAACAGGAACTAGGACATTGATATATACAGAGAGAGTAACACGACAAACATAGCCATCTTCAATCCCAGGACACCAATCGTACTGAATTAGGGCAAGACCTGATGGCCTCATTTTCACTTGATTCCTGTCCTAAAGACCCTATCTCCAAAGACTGTGGAGTATATTTGCAACTTGTTTGTATTGAAGGAACAAAATTCAGTCCAAACTACTCACTCCTGTAACCGCCCAAAATTCATCCTCGTTTTTGCACGAAAAATGCATTCACTTCATGCAATCCCTTCGTAAACCTCATTCTAGCGGCCACTGTTAAGTCCCCACTTTGATTGAAATAGCTTCTGAAACGGTTAAACTCTGAAGCCAGACAACTTGGCTGCTTTCAAACTACAACGGTGGAAAGAAGAAGTACAGCTGTCACTGTTTTCAGGCGCCACGATGCTATACGTAGAGAATCCGAAAGAGGCTACCAGAAAACTACTAGAGCTAAGCAGTGAATTTGGTAAAGTAGCAGGATACAAAAATAATGCACAGAAATCGCTGGCATTCCTATACGCTAATGGTGAAAAATCTGAAAGTGAAATTAAGGAAACACTCCTAGTTACCATTGCAACACAACGAATTAAATGTCTAGGACTAAAAATACCTAAGGCGACAAAAGACCTGTATGCAGCACATTATAAGACACTGATGAACTACATTAAAAATGATACACACAGATGGAGAGATAGATCATGTTCTTCGATCGGAAGAATCACTACTGTGAAAATGACTCTACTTGCCAAAGCCACCTAGAGATTTACTGCGATCCCCATCAAACTACCACTGGCATTTTTTACAGAACTCCAACCAAACATTTCACAATTTGTATGCAAACACAGAAGACCCCGAATAGCCAAAGCAATCTTGAAAGCGAAAAATGGAGCTGGAGGAATCAGGCTCCCTGACTTCAGACGATACTGCAAAGCTACAGTAATCAAGAGAATATGGTAGTGGCACCAAAACAGACATATCGATCCAGGGAACAGGCTAGAAAGCCCAGAGATAAACACACGCACATATGGTCCCCTTATCTTTGATAAAGGAGGCAAGAATATAGAGTGGAGAAAAGTCAGCCTCTTCAGTAAGTGGTCTTGGGAAAACTGGACAGGTACATGTACAAGGATGAAAGGAGGAGACTCCCTAACACCATCCACAAAAATAAACTCCAAATGGGTTAAAGACCCAAATGTAAGGCCAGGCACTCCCAAACGCTTAGAGGAAAGCATAAGCAGAACACTCTATGACAGAAATCACAGCAAGATCCTTTTGGACCCACATGCTAGAAAAATGGAAATAAAAACAGAAATAAACAAACGGGACTGAAGGGAATTTAAAAGCTTTTGCACGGCAAAGGGAACCATAAACAAGACGAAAAGACAACCCTTAGAATGGGAGAAAATATTTACAGAGGAAGCACCTGACAAAGGAATCATCTCCAAAACGTACAAGCAGCTCATGCAGCTCAATATCAAAAAGACAAACAACCCAACCCAAAACTGGGCAGAAGACCTCAAGAGACAGTTCTCCAAAGAAGACATCCAGACTGCCCACAAACACACGAAAGAATGCTCAACCTCATTAACCATTAGAGAAATGCAAATCAAAAGTACAATGACATATCATCTCACACCGGTCAGAGTGGCCCTCATCAAAGAAGTCTAGAAACAATCAATGCTGGAGGGGGGGGGGGGTGGAGAAAAGGGAACACTCTTGCACTGTTGGTGGGAAGGTAAATTGATACAGCCACTGTGGAGAACTGTACGGAGGAGGGTCCTTCAAAACCTAAGAATAGAACTACCATACGACGCAGGCATCCCACTACTGGGAATATACCCAGAGAACACCGTAATTCCAAAAGACACATGCACCCCAATATTCATTTCAGCACTATTTACAATAGCCAGGTCCTGGAAGCAAGCCACGTGCCCATCGACAGACGAATGGATAAAGAAGTTGTGGTACATATATACAATGGAATGTTACTCAGCCATTAAAAGGAACGAAATGGAGTCATTTGTTGAGACGTGGGTGGATCTAGAGACGGTCACACAGAGTGAACTTAGCGAGAAAGAGAAAAACAAATGTCCTACATTAACGCATGTCTGTGGCACCTAGAGAAATGGTACAGACGAACGGGTTTGCAGGGCAGAAGTTGAGACAGAGATGTAGAGGACCAACGGATGGACACCAAGGGGGGAGAACCACAGTGGGGTGGGGATGGTGGTGTGCTGAATTGGGCAATGGGTTTGATAGTTATACACTGATGTGTCTAAAACTGATGACTGCTTTTAAGAAATTAAAACTAAAAATAAAATGAAAGTTAAAAATATAGAGAAATGAAAACAATATGGAAGAAATGGATATGTTACACTTTGCTGGAGGGAATGTAGAATATGGCAAAGCGTTTGCGAAACATCTTATCTTTCCTTCAACATTTACAGAGGTAGTTACCTCACGACCCCATAATTCCACTAGTGGGTATAACACAAGTGTTTTAGTCTGGGTTCCACAGAGAAACAGAACCCACTAGCTGCCTGGGGGTGGCAGGGGAGGCAAGGGAGCAAGAGAGAGAGAGAGAGAGAGAGAGAGAGAGAGAGATTGAGATTGAGAGATTTTCTTGAATTGGCTTAACGTATGGTGAGGACTGGGAAGTCAAAATATTCAGGGCAGTCTGACAGACTGGAGACCGAGGAAACAGCTGTTCAGGCAGAATCGCGTTTTTCCTTGAAAGAGCAGTCTTTTCTCTTAAGGACTTGTGGACTGATCAAAAGATAAAGCCTCATCCCACATTATGCAGGGTGCATGTATTGGCTAGGGCTGCCAGGAGAAAGTACCAAGGGTTACATGTCTTAACAGGAACTAGGACATTGATATATACAGAGAGAGTAACACGACAAACATAGCCATCTTCAATCCCAGGACACCAATCGTACTGAATTAGGGCAAGACCTGATGGCCTCATTTTCACTTGATTCCTGTCCTAAAGACCCTATCTCCAAAGACTGTGGAGTATATTTGCAACTTGTTTGTATTGAAGGAACAAAATTCAGTCCAAACTACTCACTCCTGTAACCGCCCAAAATTCATCCTCGTTTTTGCACGAAAAATGCATTCACTTCATGCAATCCCTTCGTAAACCTCATTCTAGCGGCCACTGTTAAGTCCCCACTTTGATTGAAATAGCTTCTGAAACGGTTAAACTCTGAAGCCAGACAACTTGGCTGCTTTCAAACTACAACGGTGGAAAGAAGAAGTACAGCTGTCACTGTTTTCAGGCGCCACGATGCTATACGTAGAGAATCCGAAAGAGGCTACCAGAAAACTACTAGAGCTAAGCAGTGAATTTGGTAAAGTAGCAGGATACAAAAATAATGCACAGAAATCGCTGGCATTCCTATACGCTAATGGTGAAAAATCTGAAAGTGAAATTAAGGAAACACTCCTAGTTACCATTGCAACACAACGAATTAAATGTCTAGGACTAAAAATACCTAAGGCGACAAAAGACCTGTATGCAGCACATTATAAGACACTGATGAACTACATTAAAAATGATACACACAGATGGAGAGATAGATCA
This sequence comes from Eubalaena glacialis, assembly GCF_028564815.1. Lineage (NCBI taxonomy): Eukaryota > Metazoa > Chordata > Mammalia > Artiodactyla > Balaenidae > Eubalaena > Eubalaena glacialis. The sequence goes on from NW_026871148.1 coordinate 181,761, forward strand.
TGTTCTTCGATCGGAAGAATCACTACTGTGAAAATGACTCTACTTGCCAAAGCCACCTAGAGATTTACTGCGATCCCCATCAAACTACCACTGGCATTTTTTACAGAACTCCAACCAAACATTTCACAATTTGTATGCAAACACAGAAGACCCCGAATAGCCAAAGCAATCTTGAAAGCGAAAAATGGAGCTGGAGGAATCAGGCTCCCTGACTTCAGACGATACTGCAAAGCTACAGTAATCAAGAGAATATGGTAGTGGCACCAAAACAGACATATCGATCCAGGGAACAGGCTAGAAAGCCCAGAGATAAACACACGCACATATGGTCCCCTTATCTTTGATAAAGGAGGCAAGAATATAGAGTGGAGAAAAGTCAGCCTCTTCAGTAAGTGGTCTTGGGAAAACTGGACAGGTACATGTACAAGGATGAAAGGAGGAGACTCCCTAACACCATCCACAAAAATAAACTCCAAATGGGTTAAAGACCCAAATGTAAGGCCAGGCACTCCCAAACGCTTAGAGGAAAGCATAAGCAGAACACTCTATGACAGAAATCACAGCAAGATCCTTTTGGACCCACATGCTAGAAAAATGGAAATAAAAACAGAAATAAACAAACGGGACTGAAGGGAATTTAAAAGCTTTTGCACGGCAAAGGGAACCATAAACAAGACGAAAAGACAACCCTTAGAATGGGAGAAAATATTTACAGAGGAAGCACCTGACAAAGGAATCATCTCCAAAACGTACAAGCAGCTCATGCAGCTCAATATCAAAAAGACAAACAACCCAACCCAAAACTGGGCAGAAGACCTCAAGAGACAGTTCTCCAAAGAAGACATCCAGACTGCCCACAAACACACGAAAGAATGCTCAACCTCATTAACCATTAGAGAAATGCAAATCAAAAGTACAATGACATATCATCTCACACCGGTCAGAGTGGCCCTCATCAAAGAAGTCTAGAAACAATCAATGCTGGAGGGGGGGGGGGGTGGAGAAAAGGGAACACTCTTGCACTGTTGGTGGGAAGGTAAATTGATACAGCCACTGTGGAGAACTGTACGGAGGAGGGTCCTTCAAAACCTAAGAATAGAACTACCATACGACGCAGGCATCCCACTACTGGGAATATACCCAGAGAACACCGTAATTCCAAAAGACACATGCACCCCAATATTCATTTCAGCACTATTTACAATAGCCAGGTCCTGGAAGCAAGCCACGTGCCCATCGACAGACGAATGGATAAAGAAGTTGTGGTACATATATACAATGGAATGTTACTCAGCCATTAAAAGGAACGAAATGGAGTCATTTGTTGAGACGTGGGTGGATCTAGAGACGGTCACACAGAGTGAACTTAGCGAGAAAGAGAAAAACAAATGTCCTACATTAACGCATGTCTGTGGCACCTAGAGAAATGGTACAGACGAACGGGTTTGCAGGGCAGAAGTTGAGACAGAGATGTAGAGGACCAACGGATGGACACCAAGGGGGGAGAACCACAGTGGGGTGGGGATGGTGGTGTGCTGAATTGGGCAATGGGTTTGATAGTTATACACTGATGTGTCTAAAACTGATGACTGCTTTTAAGAAATTAAAACTAAAAATAAAATGAAAGTTAAAAATATAGAGAAATGAAAACAATATGGAAGAAATGGATATGTTACACTTTGCTGGAGGGAATGTAGAATATGGCAAAGCGTTTGCGAAACATCTTATCTTTCCTTCAACATTTACAGAGGTAGTTACCTCACGACCCCATAATTCCACTAGTGGGTATAACACAAGTGTTTTAGTCTGGGTTCCACAGAGAAACAGAACCCACTAGCTGCCTGGGGGTGGCAGGGGAGGCAAGGGAGCAAGAGAGAGAGAGAGAGAGAGAGAGAGAGAGAGAGATTGAGATTGAGAGATTTTCTTGAATTGGCTTAACGTATGGTGAGGACTGGGAAGTCAAAATATTCAGGGCAGTCTGACAGACTGGAGACCGAGGAAACAGCTGTTCAGGCAGAATCGCGTTTTTCCTTGAAAGAGCAGTCTTTTCTCTTAAGGACTTGTGGACTGATCAAAAGATAAAGCCTCATCCCACATTATGCAGGGTGCATGTATTGGCTAGGGCTGCCAGGAGAAAGTACCAAGGGTTACATGTCTTAACAGGAACTAGGACATTGATATATACAGAGAGAGTAACACGACAAACATAGCCATCTTCAATCCCAGGACACCAATCGTACTGAATTAGGGCAAGACCTGATGGCCTCATTTTCACTTGATTCCTGTCCTAAAGACCCTATCTCCAAAGACTGTGGAGTATATTTGCAACTTGTTTGTATTGAAGGAACAAAATTCAGTCCAAACTACTCACTCCTGTAACCGCCCAAAATTCATCCTCGTTTTTGCACGAAAAATGCATTCACTTCATGCAATCCCTTCGTAAACCTCATTCTAGCGGCCACTGTTAAGTCCCCACTTTGATTGAAATAGCTTCTGAAACGGTTAAACTCTGAAGCCAGACAACTTGGCTGCTTTCAAACTACAACGGTGGAAAGAAGAAGTACAGCTGTCACTGTTTTCAGGCGGCACGATGCTATACGTAGAGAATCCGAAAGAGGCTACCAGAAAACTACTAGAGCTAAGCAGTGAATTTGGTAAAGTAGCAGGATACAAAAATAATGCACAGAAATCGCTGGCATTCCTATACGCTAATGGTGAAAAATCTGAAAGTGAAATTAAGGAAACACTCCTAGTTACCATTGCAACACAACGAATTAAATGTCTAGGACTAAAAATACCTAAGGCGACAAAAGACCTGTATGCAGCACATTATAAGACACTGATGAACTACATTAAAAATGATACACACAGATGGAGAGATAGATCATGTTCTTCGATCGGAAGAATCACTACTGTGAAAATGACTCTACTCGCCAAAGCCACCTAGAGATTTACTGCGATCCCCATCAAACTACCACTGGCATTTTTTACAGAACTCCAACCAAACATTTCACAATTTGTATGCAAACACAGAAGACCCCGAATAGCCAAAGCAATCTTGAAAGCGAAAAATGGAGCTGGAGGAATCAGGCTCCCTGACTTCAGACGATACTGCAAAGCTACAGTAATCAAGAGAATATGGTAGTGGCACCAAAACAGACATATCGATCCAGGGAACAGGCTAGAAAGCCCAGAGATAAACACACGCACATATGGTCCCCTTATCTTTGATAAAGGAGGCAAGAATATAGAGTGGAGAAAAGTCAGCCTCTTCAGTAAGTGGTCTTGGGAAAACTGGACAGGTACATGTACAAGGATGAAAGGAGGAGACTCCCTAACACCATCCACAAAAATAAACTCCAAATGGGTTAAAGACCCAAATGTAAGGCCAGGCACTCCCAAACGCTTAGAGGAAAGCATAAGCAGAACACTCTATGACAGAAATCACAGCAAGATCCTTTTGGACCCACATGCTAGAAAAATGGAAATAAAAACAGAAATAAACAAACGGGACTGAAGGGAATTTAAAAGCTTTTGCACGGCAAAGGGAACCATAAACAAGACGAAAAGACAACCCTTAGAATGGGAGAAAATATTTACAGAGGAAGCACCTGACAAAGGAATCATCTCCAAAACGTACAAGCAGCTCATGCAGCTCAATATCAAAAAGACAAACAACCCAACCCAAAACTGGGCAGAAGACCTCAAGAGACAGTTCTCCAAAGAAGACATCCAGACTGCCCACAAACACACGAAAGAATGCTCAACCTCATTAACCATTAGAGAAATGCAAATCAAAAGTACAATGACATATCATCTCACACCGGTCAGAGTGGCCCTCATCAAAGAAGTCTAGAAACAATCAATGCTGGAGAGGGGGGGGTGGAGAAAAGGGAACACTCTTGCACTGTTGGTGGGAAGGTAAATTGATACAGCCACTGTGGAGAACTGTACGGAGGAGGGTCCTTCAAAACCTAAGAATAGAACTACCATACGACGCAGGCATCCCACTACTGGGAATATACCCAGAGAACACCGTAATTCCAAAAGACACATGCACCCCAATATTCATTTCAGCACTATTTACAATAGCCAGGTCCTGGAAGCAAGCCACGTGCCCATCGACAGACGAATGGATAAAGAAGTTGTGGTACATATATACAATGGAATGTTACTCAGCCATTAAAAGGAACGAAATGGAGTCATTTGTTGAGACGTGGGTGGATCTAGAGACGGTCACACAGAGTGAACTTAGCGAGAAAGAGAAAAACAAATGTCCTACATTAACGCATGTCTGTGGCACCTAGAGAAATGGTACAGACGAACGGGTTTGCAGGGCAGAAGTTGAGACAGAGATGTAGAGGACCAACGGATGGACACCAAGGGGGGAGAACCACAGTGGGGTGGGGATGGTGGTGTGCTGAATTGGGCAATGGGTTTGATAGTTATACACTGATGTGTCTAAAACTCATGACTGCTTTTAAGAAATTAAAACTAAAAATAAAATGAAAGTTAAAAATATAGAGAAATGAAAACAATATGGAAGAAATGGATATGTTACACTTTGCTGGAGGGAATGTAGAATATGGCAAAGCGTTTGCGAAACATCTTATCTTTCCTTCAACATTTACAGAGGTAGTTACCTCACGACCCCATAATTCCACTAGTGGGTATAACACAAGTGTTTTAGTCTGGGTTCCACAGAGAAACAGAACCCACTAGCTGCCTGGGGGTGGCAGGGGAGGCAAGGGAGCAAGAGAGAGAGAGAGAGAGAGAGAGAGAGAGAGAGAGATTGAGATTGAGAGATTTTCTTGAATTGGCTTAACGTATGGTGAGGACTGGGAAGTCAAAATATTCAGGGCAGTCTGACAGACTGGAGACCGAGGAAACAGCTGTTCAGGCAGAATCGCGTTTTTCCTTGAAAGAGCAGTCTTTTCTCTTAAGGACTTGTGGACTGATCAAAAGATAAAGCCTCATCCCACATTATGCAGGGTGCATGTATTGGCTAGGGCTGCCAGGAGAAAGTACCAAGGGTTACATGTCTTAACAGGAACTAGGACATTGATATATACAGAGAGAGTAACACGACAAACATAGCCATCTTCAATCCCAGGACACCAATCGTACTGAATTAGGGCAAGACCTGATGGCCTCATTTTCACTTGATTCCTGTCCTAAAGACCCTATCTCCAAAGACTGTGGAGTATATTTGCAACTTGTTTGTATTGAAGGAACAAAATTCAGTCCAAACTACTCACTCCTGTAACCGCCCAAAATTCCTGTTCTTTTTTGCACGAAAAATGCGTTCACTTCATGCACTCCCTTCGTAAACCTCATTCTAGCAGCAAGTCTAAGTCCCAACTTTTATGTAAATAGCTTCTGAAACTGGTAAACTCTGAAGCCAGGCAACTTGGTTGCTTTCAAATACAACGGTGGAAAGGACACGTAAAGCTGTCACTGTTTTCAGGTGACACGATGCTATACGTAGAGAATCCTAAAGAGGCTACGAGAAAACTAGTAGAGCTACTCAGTGAATTTGGTAAAGTAGCAGGATACAAAATTAATGCACAGAAATCGCCTGCATTCCTATACACTAATGATGAAAAATCTGAAAGTGAAATTAAGGAAACACTCCTAGTTACCACTGCAACCAAATGAATAAAATGTCCAGGACTAAAAATACCTAAGGAGACAAAAGACCTGTATGCAGAACATTATAAGACACTGATGAATGAAATTAAAAATGATACCCACAGATGGAGCGATATATCATGTTCTTCGATTGGAAGAATCAATATTGTGAAAATGACTCTACTCCCCAAAGCAATCTAGAGATTTAATGCAATCCCCGTCAAACTACCACTGGCATTTCTTACAGAACTCCAACCCAAAATTTGACAATTTGTATGCAGACACAGAAGACCCCGAATAGCCAAAGCAATCTTGAAAGCGAAAAATGGAGCTGGAGGAATCAGGCTCCCTGACTTCAGACGAAACTGCAAAGCTACAGGAATCAAGACAGTATGGTAGTGGCACCAAAACAGACATATGGATCCATGGAAGAGGATAGAAAGCCCAGAGATAAACACACGCACATATGGTCACCTTATCTTTGATAAAGGGGGCAAGAATATAGAGTGGAGAAAAGTCAGCCTCTTCAATAAGTGGTGTCGGGAAAACAGGACAGGTACATGTACAAGGATGAAAGGAGAAGACTCCCTAACACCACACACAAAAATAAACTCCAAATGGACTAAAGACCTAAATGTAAGGCCAGACACTCTCAAACTCTTAGAGGAAAGCATAAGCAGAACGCTCTATGACAGAAATCACTGCAAGATCCTTTTTGAACCACATGCTAGAAAAATGGAAATAAAAACAAAAATAAGCAAAAGGGACCTAAGGGAACTTAAGAACTTTTGCACGGCAAAGGAAACCATAAACAAGACCGACAGACAACCCTTAGAATGGGAGAAAATATTTACAAATGAAGCAACTGACAAAGGATTCATCTCCAAAACTTACAGGCGGCTCATGCAGCTCAATATCAAAAAAGCAAACAACCCAACCCAAAACTGGGCAGAAGACCTCAAGAGACAGTTCTCCAAGGAAGACATCCACACTGCCCACAAACACACGAAAGAATGCTCAACCTCATTAACCATTAGAGAAATGCAAATCAAAAGTACAATGACATATCATCTCACACCGGTCAGAGTGGCCCTCATCAAAGAAGTCTAGAAACAATCAATGCTGGAGAGGGGGGGGTGGAGAAAAGGGAACACTCTTGCACTGTTGGTGGGAAGGTAAATTGATACAGCCACTGTGGAGAACTGTACGGAGGAGGGTCCTTCAAAACCTAAGAATAGAACTACCATACGACGCAGGCATCCCACTACTGGGAATATACCCAGAGAACACCGTAATTCCAAAAGACACATGCACCCCAATATTCATTTCAGCACTATTTACAATAGCCAGGTCCTGGAAGCAAGCCACGTGCCCATCGACAGACGAATGGATAAAGAAGTTGTGGTACATATATACAATGGAATGTTACTCAGCCATTAAAAGGAACGAAATGGAGTCATTTGTTGAGACGTGGGTGGATCTAGAGACGGTCACACAGAGTGAACTTAGCGAGAAAGAGAAAAACAAATGTCCTACATTAACGCATGTCTGTGGCACCTAGAGAAATGGTACAGACGAACGGGTTTGCAGGGCAGAAGTTGAGACAGAGATGTAGAGGACCAACGGATGGACACCAAGGGGGGAGAACCACAGTGGGGTGGGGATGGTGGTGTGCTGAATTGGGCAATGGGTTTGATAGTTATACACTGATGTGTCTAAAACTGATGACTGCTTTTAAGAAATTAAAACTAAAAATAAAATGAAAGTTAAAAATATAGAGAAATGAAAACAATATGGAAGAAATGGATATGTTACACTTTGCTGGAGGGAATGTAGAATATGGCAAAGCGTTTGCGAAACATCTTATCTTTCCTTCAACATTTACAGAGGTAGTTACCTCACGACCCCATAATTCCACTAGTGGGTATAACACAAGTGTTTTAGTCTGGGTTCCACAGAGAAACAGAACCCACTAGCTGCCTGGGGGTGGCAGGGGAGGCAAGGGAGCAAGAGAGAGAGAGAGAGAGAGAGAGAGAGAGAGAGAGATTGAGATTGAGAGATTTTCTTGAATTGGCTTAACGTATGGTGAGGACTGGGAAGTCAAAATATTCAGGGCAGTCTGACAGACTGGAGACCGAGGAAACAGCTGTTCAGGCAGAATCGCGTTTTTCCTTGAAAGAGCAGTCTTTTCTCTTAAGGACTTGTGGACTGATCAAAAGATAAAGCCTCATCCCACATTATGCAGGGTGCATGTATTGGCTAGGGCTGCCAGGAGAAAGTACCAAGGGTTACATGTCTTAACAGGAACTAGGACATTGATATATACAGAGAGAGTAACACGACAAACATAGCCATCTTCAATCCCAGGACACCAATCGTACTGAATTAGGGCAAGACCTGATGGCCTCATTTTCACTTGATTCCTGTCCTAAAGACCCTATCTCCAAAGACTGTGGAGTATATTTGCAACTTGTTTGTATTGAAGGAACAAAATTCAGTCCAAACTACTCACTCCTGTAACCGCCCAAAATTCCTGTTCTTTTTTGCACGAAAAATGCGTTCACTTCATGCACTCCCTTCGTAAACCTCATTCTAGCAGCAAGTCTAAGTCCCAACTTTTATGTAAATAGCTTCTGAAACTGGTAAACTCTGAAGCCAGGCAACTTGGTTGCTTTCAAATACAACGGTGGAAAGGACACGTAAAGCTGTCACTGTTTTCAGGTGACACGATGCTATACGTAGAGAATCCTAAAGAGGCTACGAGAAAACTAGTAGAGCTACTCAGTGAATTTGGTAAAGTAGCTGGATACAAAATTAATGCACAGAAATCGCTGGCATTCCTATACACTAATGATGAAAAATCTGGAAGTGAAATTAAGGAAACACTCCTAGTTACCACTGCAACCAAATGAATAAAATGTCCAGGACTAAAAATACCTAAGGAGACAAAAGACCTGTATGCAGAACATTATAAGACACTGATGAATGAAATTAAAAATGATACCCACAGATGGAGCGATATATCATGTTCTTCGATTGGAAGAATCAATATTGTGAAAATGACTCTACTCCCCAAAGCAATCTAGAGATTTAATGCAATCCCCGTCAAACTACCACTGGCATTTCTTACAGAACTCCAACCCAAAATTTGACAATTTGTATGCAGACACAGAAGACCCCGAATAGCCAAAGCAATCTTGAAAGCGAAAAATGGAGCTGGAGGAATCAGGCTCCCTGACTTCAGACGAAACTGCAAAGCTACAGGAATCAAGACAGTATGGTAGTGGCACCAAAACAGACATATGGATCCATGGAAGAGGATAGAAAGCCCAGAGATAAACACACGCACATATGGTCACCTTATCTTTGATAAAGGGGGCAAGAATATAGAGTGGAGAAAAGTCAGCCTCTTCAATAAGTGGTGTCGGGAAAACAGGACAGGTACATGTACAAGGATGAAAGGAGAAGACTCCCTAACACCACACACAAAAATAAACTCCAAATGGACTAAAGACCTAAATGTAAGGCCAGACACTCTCAAACTCTTAGAGGAAAGCATAAGCAGAACGCTCTATGACAGAAATCACTGCAAGATCCTTTTTGAACCACATGCTAGAAAAATGGAAATAAAAACAAAAATAAGCAAAAGGGACCTAAGGGAACTTAAGAACTTTTGCACGGCAAAGGAAACCATAAACAAGACCGACAGACAACCCTTAGAATGGGAGAAAATATTTACAAATGAAGCAACTGACAAAGGATTCATCTCCAAAACTTACAGGCGGCTCATGCAGCTCAATATCAAAAAAGCAAACAACCCAACCCAAAACTGGGCAGAAGACCTCAAGAGACAGTTCTCCAAGGAAGACATCCACACTGCCCACAAACACACGAAAGAATGCTCAACCTCATTAACCATTAGAGAAATGCAAATCAAAAGTACAATGACATATCATCTCACACCGGTCAGAGTGGCCCTCATCAAAGAAGTCTAGAAACAATCAATGCTGGAGAGGGGGGGGTGGAGAAAAGGGAACACTCTTGCACTGTTGGTGGGAAGGTAAATTGATACAGCCACTGTGGAGAACTGTACGGAGGAGGGTCCTTCAAAACCTAAGAATAGAACTACCATACGACGCAGGCATCCCACTACTGGGAATATACCCAGAGAACACCGTAATTCCAAAAGACACATGCACCCCAATATTCATTTCAGCACTATTTACAATAGCCAGGTCCTGGAAGCAAGCCACGTGCCCATCGACAGACGAATGGATAAAGAAGTTGTGGTACATATATACAATGGAATGTTACTCAGCCATTAAAAGGAACGAACTGGAGTCATTTGTTGAGACGTGGGTGGATCTAGAGACGGTCACACAGAGTGAACTTAGCGAGAAAGAGAAAAACAAATGTCCTACATTAACGCATGTCTGTGGCACCTAGAGAAATGGTACAGACGAACGGGTTTGCAGGGCAGAAGTTGAGACAGAGATGTAGAGGACCAACGGATGGACACCAAGGGGGGAGAACCACAGTGGGGTGGGGATGGTGGTGTGCTGAATTGGGCAATGGGTTTGATAGTTATACACTGATGTGTCTAAAACTGATGACTGCTTTTAAGAAATTAAAACTAAAAATAAAATGAAAGTTAAAAATATAGAGAAATGAAAACAATATGGAAGAAATGGATATGTTACACTTTGCTGGAGGGAATGTAGAATATGGCAAAGCGTTTGCGAAACATCTTATCTTTCCTTCAACATTTACAGAGGTAGTTACCTCACGACCCCATAATTCCACTAGTGGGTATAACACAAGTGTTTTAGTCTGGGTTCCACAGAGAAACAGAACCCACTAGCTGCCTGGGGGTGGCAGGGGAGGCAAGGGAGCAAGAGAGAGAGAGAGAGAGAGAGAGAGAGAGAGAGATTGAGATTGAGAGATTTTCTTGAATTGGCTTAACGTATGGTGAGGACTGGGAAGTCAAAATATTCAGGGCAGTCTGACAGACTGGAGACCAAGGAAACAGCTGTTCAGGCAGAATCGCGTTTTTCCTTGAAAGAGCAGTCTTTTCTCTTAAGGACTTGTGGACTGATCAAAAGATAAAGCCTCATCCCACATTATGCAGGGTGCATGTATTGGCTAGGGCTGCCAGGAGAAAGTACCAAGGGTTACATGTCTTAACAGGAACTAGGACATTGATATATACAGAGAGAGTAACACGACAAACATAGCCATCTTCAATCCCAGGACACCAATCGTACTGAATTAGGGCAAGACCTGATGGCCTCATTTTCACTTGATTCCTGTCCTAAAGACCCTATCTCCAAAGACTGTGGAGTATATTTGCAACTTGTTTGTATTGAAGGAACAAAATTCAGTCCAAACTACTCACTCCTGTAACCGCCCAAAATTCCTGTTCTTTTTTGCACGAAAAATGCGTTCACTTCATGCACTCCCTTCGTAAACCTCATTCTAGCAGCAAGTCTAAGTCCCAACTTTTATGTAAATAGCTTCTGAAACTGGTAAACTCTGAAGCCAGGCAACTTGGTTGCTTTCAAATACAACGGTGGAAAGGACACGTAAAGCTGTCACTGTTTTCAGGTGACACGATGCTATACGTAGAGAATCCTAAAGAGGCTACGAGAAAACTAGTAGAGCTACTCAGTGAATTTGGTAAAGTAGCAGGATACAAAATTAATGCACAGAAATCGCTGGCATTCCTATACACTAATGATGAAAAATCTGAAAGTGAAATTAAGGAAACACTCCTAGTTACCACTGCAACCAAATGAATAAAATGTCCAGGACTAAAAATACCTAAGGAGACAAAAGACCTGTATGCAGAACATTATAAGACACTGATGAATGAAATTAAAAATGATACCCACAGATGGAGCGATATATCATGTTCTTCGATTGGAAGAATCAATATTGTGAAAATGACTCTACTCCCCCAAGCAATCTAGAGATTTAATGCAATCCCCGTCAAACTACCACTGGCATTTCTTACAGAACTCCAACCCAAAATTTGACAATTTGTATGCAGACACAGAAGACCCCGAATAGCCAAAGCAATCTTGAAAGCGAAAAATGGAGCTGGAGGAATCAGGCTCCCTGACTTCAGACGAAACTGCAAAGCTACAGGAATCAAGACAGTATGGTAGTGGCACCAAAACAGACATATGGATCCATGGAACAGGATAGAAAGCCCAGAGATAAACACACGCACATATGGTCACCTTATCTTTGATAAAGGGGGCAAGAATATAGAGTGGAGAAAAGTCAGCCTCTTCAATAAGTGGTGTCGGGAAAACAGGACAGGTACATGTACAAGGATGAAAGGAGAAGACTCCCTAACACCACACACAAAAATAAACTCCAAATGGACTAAAGACCTAAATGTAAGGCCAGACACTCTCAAACTCTTAGAGGAAAGCATAAGCAGAACGCTCTATGACAGAAATCACTGCAAGATCCTTTTTGAACCACATGCTAGAAAAATGGAAATAAAAACAAAAATAAGCAAAAGGGACCTAAGGGAACTTAAGAACTTTTGCACGGCAAAGGAAACCATAAACAAGACCGACAGACAACCCTTAGAATGGGAGAAAATATTTACAAATGAAGCAACTGACAAAGGATTCATCTCCAAAACTTACAGGCGGCTCATGCAGCTCAATATCAAAAAAGCAAACAACCCAACCCAAAACTGGGCAGAAGACCTCAAGAGACAGTTCTCCAAGGAAGACATCCACACTGCCCACAAACACACGAAAGAATGCTCAACCTCATTAACCATTAGAGAAATGCAAATCAAAAGTACAATGACATATCATCTCACACCGGTCAGAGTGGCCCTCATCAAAGAAGTCTAGAAACAATCAATGCTGGAGAGGGGGGGGTGGAGAAAAGGGAACACTCTTGCACTGTTGGTGGGAAGGTAAATTGATACAGCCACTGTGGAGAACTGTACGGAGGAGGGTCCTTCAAAACCTAAGAATAGAACTACCATACGACGCAGGCATCCCACTACTGGGAATATACCCAGAGAACACCGTAATTCCAAAAGACACATGCACCCCAATATTCATTTCAGCACTATTTACAATAGCCAGGTCCTGGAAGCAAGCCACGTGCCCATCGACAGACGAATGGATAAAGAAGTTGTGGTACATATATACAATGGAATGTTACTCAGCCATTAAAAGGAACGAAATGGAGTCATTTGTTGAGACGTGGGTGGATCTAGAGACGGTCACACAGAGTGAACTTAGCGAGAAAGAGAAAAACAAATGTCCTACATTAACGCATGTCTGTGGCACCTAGAGAAATGGTACAGACGAACGGGTTTGCAGGGCAGAAGTTGAGACAGAGATGTAGAGGACCAACGGATGGACACCAAGGGGGGAGAACCACAGTGGGGTGGGGATGGTGGTGTGCTGAATTGGGCAATGGGTTTGATAGTTATACACTGATGTGTCTAAAACTGATGACTGCTTTTAAGAAATTAAAACTAAAAATAAAATGAAAGTTAAAAATATAGAGAAATGAAAACAATATGGAAGAAATGGATATGTTACACTTTGCTGGAGGGAATGTAGAATATGGCAAAGCGTTTGCGAAACATCTTATCTTTCCTTCAACATTTACAGAGGTAGTTACCTCACGACCCCATAATTCCACTAGTGGGTATAACACAAGTGTTTTAGTCTGGGTTCCACAGAGAAACAGAACCCACTAGCTGCCTGGGGGTGGCAGGGGAGGCAAGGGAGCAAGAGAGAGAGAGAGAGAGAGAGAGAGAGAGAGAGATTGAGATTGAGAGATTTTCTTGAATTGGCTTAACGTATGGTGAGGACTGGGAAGTCAAAATATTCAGGGCAGTCTGACAGACTGGAGACCAAGGAAACAGCTGTTCAGGCAGAATCGCGTTTTTCCTTGAAAGAGCAGTCTTTTCTCTTAAGGACTTGTGGACTGATCAAAAGATAAAGCCTCATCCCACATTATGCAGGGTGCATGTATTGGCTAGGGCTGCCAGGAGAAAGTACCAAGGGTTACATGTCTTAACAGGAACTAGGACATTGATATATACAGAGAGAGTAACACGACAAACATAGCCATCTTCAATCCCAGGACACCAATCGTACTGAATTAGGGCAAGACCTGATGGCCTCATTTTCACTTGATTCCTGTCCTAAAGACCCTATCTCCAAAGACTGTGGAGTATATTTGCAACTTGTTTGTATTGAAGGAACAAAATTCAGTCCAAACTACTCACTCCTGTAACCGCCCAAAATTCCTGTTCTTTTTTGCACGAAAAATGCGTTCACTTCATGCACTCCCTTCGTAAACCTCATTCTAGCAGCAAGTCTAAGTCCCAACTTTTATGTAAATAGCTTCTGAAACTGGTAAACTCTGAAGCCAGGCAACTTGGTTGCTTTCAAATACAACGGTGGAAAGGACACGTAAAGCTGTCACTGTTTTCAGGTGACACGATGCTATACGTAGAGAATCCTAAAGAGGCTACGAGAAAACTAGTAGAGCTACTCAGTGAATTTGGTAAAGTAGCAGGATACAAAATTAATGCACAGAAATCGCTGGCATTCCTATACACTAATGATGAAAAATCTGAAAGTGAAATTAAGGAAACACTCCTAGTTACCACTGCAACCAAATGAATAAAATGTCCAGGACTAAAAATACCTAAGGAGACAAAAGACCTGTATGCAGAACATTATAAGACACTGATGAATGAAATTAAAAATGATACCCACAGATGGAGCGATATATCATGTTCTTCGATTGGAAGAATCAATATTGTGAAAATGACTCTACTCCCCCAAGCAATCTAGAGATTTAATGCAATCCCCGTCAAACTACCACTGGCATTTCTTACAGAACTCCAACCCAAAATTTGACAATTTGTATGCAGACACAGAAGACCCCGAATAGCCAAAGCAATCTTGAAAGCGAAAAATGGAGCTGGAGGAATCAGGCTCCCTGACTTCAGACGAAACTGCAAAGCTACAGGAATCAAGACAGTATGGTAGTGGCACCAAAACAGACATATGGATCCATGGAACAGGATAGAAAGCCCAGAGATAAACACACGCACATATGGTCACCTTATCTTTGATAAAGGGGGCAAGAATATAGAGTGGAGAAAAGTCAGCCTCTTCAATAAGTGGTGTCGGGAAAACAGGACAGGTACATGTACAAGGATGAAAGGAGAAGACTCCCTAACACCACACACAAAAATAAACTCCAAATGGACTAAAGACCTAAATGTAAGGCCAGACACTCTCAAACTCTTAGAGGAAAGCATAAGCAGAACGCTCTATGACAGAAATCACTGCAAGATCCTTTTTGAACCACATGCTAGAAAAATGGAAATAAAAACAAAAATAAGCAAAAGGGACCTAAGGGAACTTAAGAACTTTTGCACGGCAAAGGAAACCATAAACAAGACCGACAGACAACCCTTAGAATGGGAGAAAATATTTACAAATGAAGCAACTGACAAAGGATTCATCTCCAAAACTTACAGGCGGCTCATGCAGCTCAATATCAAAAAAGCAAACAACCCAACCCAAAACTGGGCAGAAGACCTCAAGAGACAGTTCTCCAAGGAAGACATCCACACTGCCCACAAACACACGAAAGAATGCTCAACCTCATTAACCATTAGAGAAATGCAAATCAAAAGTACAATGACATATCATCTCACACCGGTCAGAGTGGCCCTCATCAAAGAAGTCTAGAAACAATCAATGCTGGAGAGGGGGGGGTGGAGAAAAGGGAACACTCTTGCACTGTTGGTGGGAAGGTAAATTGATACAGCCACTGTGGAGAACTGTACGGAGGAGGGTCCTTCAAAACCTAAGAATAGAACTACCATACGACGCAGGCATCCCACTACTGGGAATATACCCAGAGAACACCGTAATTCCAAAAGACACATGCACCCCAATATTCATTTCAGCACTATTTACAATAGCCAGGTCCTGGAAGCAAGCCACGTGCCCATCGACAGACGAATGGATAAAGAAGTTGTGGTACATATATACAATGGAATGTTACTCAGCCATTAAAAGGAACGAAATGGAGTCATTTGTTGAGACGTGGGTGGATCTAGAGACAGTCACACAGAGTGAACTTAGCGAGAAAGAGAAAAACAAATGTCCTACATTAACGCATGTCTGTGGCACCTAGAGAAATGGTACAGACGAACGGGTTTGCAGGGCAGAAGTTGAGACAGAGATGTAGAGGACCAACGGATGGACACCAAGGGGGGAGAACCACAGTGGGGTGGGGATGGTGGTGTGCTGAATTGGGCAATGGGTTTGATAGTTATACACTGATGTGTCTAAAACTGATGACTGCTTTTAAGAAATTAAAACTAAAAATAAAATGAAAGTTAAAAATATAGAGAAATGAAAACAATATGGAAGAAATGGATATGTTACACTTTGCTGGAGGGAATGTAGAATATGGCAAAGCGTTTGCGAAACATCTTATCTTTCCTTCAACATTTACAGAGGTAGTTACCTCACGACCCCATAATTCCACTAGTGGGTATAACACAAGTGTTTTAGTCTGGGTTCCACAGAGAAACAGAACCCACTAGCTGCCTGGGGGTGGCAGGGGAGGCAAGGGAGCAAGAGAGAGAGAGAGAGAGAGAGAGAGAGAGAGAGAGATTGAGATTGAGAGATTTTCTTGAATTGGCTTAACGTATGGTGAGGACTGGGAAGTCAAAATATTCAGGGCAGTCTGACAGACTGGAGACCGAGGAAACAGCTGTTCAGGCAGAATCGCGTTTTTCCTTGAAAGAGCAGTCTTTTCTCTTAAGGACTTGTGGACTGATCAAAAGATAAAGCCTCATCCCACATTATGCAGGGTGCATGTATTGGCTAGGGCTGCCAGGAGAAAGTACCAAGGGTTACATGTCTTAACAGGAACTAGGACATTGATATATACAGAGAGAGTAACACGACAAACATAGCCATCTTCAATCCCAGGACACCAATCGTACTGAATTAGGGCAAGACCTGATGGCCTCATTTTCACTTGATTCCTGTCCTAAAGACCCTATCTCCAAAGACTGTGGAGTATATTTGCAACTTGTTTGTATTGAAGGAACAAAATTCAGTCCAAACTACTCACTCCTGTAACCGCCCAAAATTCATCCTCGTTTTTGCACGAAAAATGCATTCACTTCATGCAATCCCTTCGTAAACCTCATTCTAGCGGCCACTGTTAAGTCCCCACTTTGATTGAAATAGCTTCTGAAACGGTTAAACTCTGAAGCCAGACAACTTGGCTGCTTTCAAACTACAACGGTGGAAAGAAGAAGTACAGCTGTCACTGTTTTCAGGCGCCACGATGCTATACGTAGAGAATCCGAAAGAGGCTACCAGAAAACTACTAGAGCTAAGCAGTGAATTTGGTAAAGTAGCAGGATACAAAAATAATGCACAGAAATCGCTGGCATTCCTATACGCTAATGGTGAAAAATCTGAAAGTGAAATTAAGGAAACACTCCTAGTTACCATTGCAACACAACGAATTAAATGTCTAGGACTAAAAATACCTAAGGCGACAAAAGACCTGTATGCAGCACATTATAAGACACTGATGAACTACATTAAAAATGATACACACAGATGGAGAGATAGATCATGTTCTTCGATCGGAAGAATCACTACTGTGAAAATGACTCTACTCGCCAAAGCCACCTAGAGATTTACTGCGATCCCCATCAAACTACCACTGGCATTTTTTACAGAACTCCAACCAAACATTTCACAATTTGTATGCAAACACAGAAGACCCCGAATAGCCAAAGCAATCTTGAAAGCGAAAAATGGAGCTGGAGGAATCAGGCTCCCTGACTTCAGACGATACTGCAAAGCTACAGTAATCAAGAGAATATGGTAGTGGCACCAAAACAGACATATCGATCCAGGGAACAGGCTAGAAAGCCCAGAGATAAACACACGCACATATGGTCCCCTTATCTTTGATAAAGGAGGCAAGAATATAGAGTGGAGAAAAGTCAGCCTCTTCAGTAAGTGGTCTTGGGAAAACTGGACAGGTACATGTACAAGGATGAAAGGAGGAGACTCCCTAACACCATCCACAAAAATAAACTCCAAATGGGTTAAAGACCCAAATGTAAGGCCAGGCACTCCCAAACGCTTAGAGGAAAGCATAAGCAGAACACTCTATGACAGAAATCACAGCAAGATCCTTTTGGACCCACATGCTAGAAAAATGGAAATAAAAACAGAAATAAACAAACGGGACTGAAGGGAATTTAAAAGCTTTTGCACGGCAAAGGGAACCATAAACAAGACGAAAAGACAACCCTTAGAATGGGAGAAAATATTTACAGAGGAAGCACCTGACAAAGGAATCATCTCCAAAACGTACAAGCAGCTCATGCAGCTCAATATCAAAAAGACAAACAACCCAACCCAAAACTGGGCAGAAGACCTCAAGAGACAGTTCTCCAAGGAAGACATCCACACTGCCCACAAACACACGAAAGAATGCTCAACCTCATTAACCATTAGAGAAATGCAAATCAAAAGTACAATGACATATCATCTCACACCGGTCAGAGTGGCCCTCATCAAAGAAGTCTAGAAACAATCAATGCTGGAGAGGGGGGGGTGGAGAAAAGGGAACACTCTTGCACTGTTGGTGGGAAGGTAAATTGATACAGCCACTGTGGAGAACTGTACGGAGGAGGGTCCTTCAAAACCTAAGAATAGAACTACCATACGACGCAGGCATCCCACTACTGGGAATATACCCAGAGAACACCGTAATTCCAAAAGACACATGCACCCCAATATTCATTTCAGCACTATTTACAATAGCCAGGTCCTGGAAGCAAGCCACGTGCCCATCGACAGACGAATGGATAAAGAAGTTGTGGTACATATATACAATGGAATGTTACTCAGCCATTAAAAGGAACGAAATGGAGTCATTTGTTGAGACGTGGGTGGATCTAGAGACGGTCACACAGAGTGAACTTAGCGAGAAAGAGAAAAACAAATGTCCTACATTAACGCATGTCTGTGGCACCTAGAGAAATGGTACAGACGAACGGGTTTGCAGGGCAGAAGTTGAGACAGAGATGTAGAGGACCAACGGATGGACACCAAGGGGGGAGAACCACAGTGGGGTGGGGATGGTGGTGTGCTGAATTGGGCAATGGGTTTGATAGTTATACACTGATGTGTCTAAAACTGATGACTGCTTTTAAGAAATTAAAACTAAAAATAAAATGAAAGTTAAAAATATAGAGAAATGAAAACAATATGGAAGAAATGGATATGTTACACTTTGCTGGAGGGAATGTAGAATATGGCAAAGCGTTTGCGAAACATCTTATCTTTCCTTCAACATTTACAGAGGTAGTTACCTCACGACCCCATAATTCCACTAGTGGGTATAACACAAGTGTTTTAGTCTGGGTTCCACAGAGAAACAGAACCCACTAGCTGCCTGGGGGTGGCAGGGGAGGCAAGGGAGCAAGAGAGAGAGAGAGAGAGAGAGAGAGAGAGAGAGATTGAGATTGAGAGATTTTCTTGAATTGGCTTAACGTATGGTGAGGACTGGGAAGTCAAAATATTCAGGGCAGTCTGACAGACTGGAGACCGAGGAAACAGCTGTTCAGGCAGAATCGCGTTTTTCCTTGAAAGAGCAGTCTTTTCTCTTAAGGACTTGTGGACTGATCAAAAGATAAAGCCTCATCCCACATTATGCAGGGTGCATGTATTGGCTAGGGCTGCCAGGAGAAAGTACCAAGGGTTACATGTCTTAACAGGAACTAGGACATTGATATATACAGAGAGAGTAACACGACAAACATAGCCATCTTCAATCCCAGGACACCAATCGTACTGAATTAGGGCAAGACCTGATGGCCTCATTTTCACTTGATTCCTGTCCTAAAGACCCTATCTCCAAAGACTGTGGAGTATATTTGCAACTTGTTTGTATTGAAGGAACAAAATTCAGTCCAAACTACTCACTCCTGTAACCGCCCAAAATTCCTGTTCTTTTTTGCACGAAAAATGCGTTCACTTCATGCACTCCCTTCGTAAACCTCATTCTAGCAGCAAGTCTAAGTCCCAACTTTTATGTAAATAGCTTCTGAAACTGGTAAACTCTGAAGCCAGGCAACTTGGTTGCTTTCAAATACAACGGTGGAAAGGACACGTAAAGCTGTCACTGTTTTCAGGTGACACGATGCTATACGTAGAGAATCCTAAAGAGGCTACGAGAAAACTAGTAGAGCTACTCAGTGAATTTGGTAAAGTAGCTGGATACAAAATTAATGCACAGAAATCGCTGGCATTCCTATACACTAATGATGAAAAATCTGAAAGTGAAATTAAGGAAACACTCCTAGTTACCACTGCAACCAAATGAATAAAATGTCCAGGACTAAAAATACCTAAGGAGACAAAAGACCTGTATGCAGAACATTATAAGACACTGATGAATGAAATTAAAAATGATACCCACAGATGGAGCGATATATCATGTTCTTCGATTGGAAGAATCAATATTGTGAAAATGACTCTACTCCCCAAAGCAATCTAGAGATTTAATGCAATCCCCGTCAAACTACCACTGGCATTTCTTACAGAACTCCAACCCAAAATTTGACAATTTGTATGCAGACACAGAAGACCCCGAATAGCCAAAGCAATCTTGAAAGCGAAAAATGGAGCTGGAGGAATCAGGCTCCCTGACTTCAGACGAAACTGCAAAGCTACAGGAATCAAGACAGTATGGTAGTGGCACCAAAACAGACATATGGATCCATGGAACAGGATAGAAAGCCCAGAGATAAACACACGCACATATGGTCACCTTATCTTTGATAAAGGGGGCAAGAATATAGAGTGGAGAAAAGTCAGCCTCTTCAATAAGTGGTGTCGGGAAAACAGGACAGGTACATGTACAAGGATGAAAGGAGAAGACTCCCTAACACCACACACAAAAATAAACTCCAAATGGACTAAAGACCTAAATGTAAGGCCAGACACTCTCAAACTCTTAGAGGAAAGCATAAGCAGAACGCTCTATGACAGAAATCACTGCAAGATCCTTTTTGAACCACATGCTAGAAAAATGGAAATAAAAACAAAAATAAGCAAAAGGGACCTAAGGGAACTTAAGAACTTTTGCACGGCAAAGGAAACCATAAACAAGACCGACAGACAACCCTTAGAATGGGAGAAAATATTTACAAATGAAGCAACTGACAAAGGATTCATCTCCAAAACTTACAGGCGGCTCATGCAGCTCAATATCAAAAAAGCAAACAACCCAACCCAAAACTGGGCAGAAGACCTCAAGAGACAGTTCTCCAAGGAAGACATCCACACTGCCCACAAACACACGAAAGAATGCTCAACCTCATTAACCATTAGAGAAATGCAAATCAAAAGTACAATGACATATCATCTCACACCGGTCAGAGTGGCCCTCATCAAAGAAGTCTAGAAACAATCAATGCTGGAGGGGGGGGGGTGGAGAAAAGGGAACACTCTTGCACTGTTGGTGGGAAGGTAAATTGATACAGCCACTGTGGAGAACTGTACGGAGGAGGGTCCTTCAAAACCTAAGAATAGAACTACCATACGACGCAGGCATCCCACTACTGGGAATATACCCAGAGAACACCATAATTCCAAAAGACACATGCACCCCAATATTCATTTCAGCACTATTTACAATAGCCAGGTCCTGGAAGCAAGCCACGTGCCCATCGACAGACGAATGGATAAAGAAGTTGTGGTACATATATACAATGGAATGTTACTCAGCCATTAAAAGGAACGAAATGGAGTCATTTGTTGAGACGTGGGTGGATCTAGAGACGGTCACACAGAGTGAACTTAGCGAGAAAGAGAAAAACAAATGTCCTACATTAACGCATGTCTGTGGCACCTAGAGAAATGGTACAGACGAACGGGTTTGCAGGGCAGAAGTTGAGACAGAGATGTAGAGGACCAACGGATGGACACCAAGGGGGGAGAACCACAGTGGGGTGGGGATGGTGGTGTGCTGAATTGGGCAATGGGTTTGATAGTTATACACTGATGTGTCTAAAACTGATGACTGCTTTTAAGAAATTAAAACTAAAAATAAAATGAAAGTTAAAAATATAGAGAAATGAAAACAATATGGAAGAAATGGATATGTTACACTTTGCTGGAGGGAATGTAGAATATGGCAAAGCGTTTGCGAAACATCTTATCTTTCCTTCAACATTTACAGAGGTAGTTACCTCACGACCCCATAATTCCACTAGTGGGTATAACACAAGTGTTTTAGTCTGGGTTCCACAGAGAAACAGAACCCACTAGCTGCCTGGGGGTGGCAGGGGAGGCAAGGGAGCAAGAGAGAGAGAGAGAGAGAGAGAGAGAGAGAGAGATTGAGATTGAGAGATTTTCTTGAATTGGCTTAACGTATGGTGAGGACTGGGAAGTCAAAATATTCAGGGCAGTCTGACAGACTGGAGACCGAGGAAACAGCTGTTCAGGCAGAATCGCGTTTTTCCTTGAAAGAGCAGTCTTTTCTCTTAAGGACTTGTGGACTGATCAAAAGATAAAGCCTCATCCCACATTATGCAGGGTGCATGTATTGGCTAGGGCTGCCAGGAGAAAGTACCAAGGGTTACATGTCTTAACAGGAACTAGGACATTGATATATACAGAGAGAGTAACACGACAAACATAGCCATCTTCAATCCCAGGACACCAATCGTACTGAATTAGGGCAAGACCTGATGGCCTCATTTTCACTTGATTCCTGTCCTAAAGACCCTATCTCCAAAGACTGTGGAGTATATTTGCAACTTGTTTGTATTGAAGGAACAAAATTCAGTCCAAACTACTCACTCCTGTAACCGCCCAAAATTCATCCTCGTTTTTGCACGAAAAATGCATTCACTTCATGCAATCCCTTCGTAAACCTCATTCTAGCGGCCACTGTTAAGTCCCCACTTTGATTGAAATAGCTTCTGAAACGGTTAAACTCTGAAGCCAGACAACTTGGCTGCTTTCAAACTACAACGGTGGAAAGAAGAAGTACAGCTGTCACTGTTTTCAGGCGGCACGATGCTATACGTAGAGAATCCGAAAGAGGCTACCAGAAAACTACTAGAGCTAAGCAGTGAATTTGGTAAAGTAGCAGGATACAAAAATAATGCACAGAAATCGCTGGCATTCCTATACGCTAATGGTGAAAAATCTGAAAGTGAAATTAAGGAAACACTCCTAGTTACCATTGCAACACAACGAATTAAATGTCTAGGACTAAAAATACCTAAGGCGACAAAAGACCTGTATGCAGCACATTATAAGACACTGATGAACTACATTAAAAATGATACACACAGATGGAGAGATAGATCATGTTCTTCGATCGGAAGAATCACTACTGTGAAAATGACTCTACTCGCCAAAGCCACCTAGAGATTTACTGCGATCCCCATCAAACTACCACTGGCATTTTTTACAGAACTCCAACCAAACATTTCACAATTTGTATGCAAACACAGAAGACCCCGAATAGCCAAAGCAATCTTGAAAGCGAAAAATGGAGCTGGAGGAATCAGGCTCCCTGACTTCAGACGATACTGCAAAGCTACAGTAATCAAGAGAATATGGTAGTGGCACCAAAACAGACATATCGATCCAGGGAACAGGCTAGAAAGCCCAGAGATAAACACACGCACATATGGTCCCCTTATCTTTGATAAAGGAGGCAAGAATATAGAGTGGAGAAAAGTCAGCCTCTTCAGTAAGTGGTCTTGGGAAAACTGGACAGGGACATGTACAAGGATGAAAGGAGGAGACTCCCTAACACCATCCACAAAAATAAACTCCAAATGGGTTAAAGACCCAAATGTAAGGCCAGGCACTCCCAAACGCTTAGAGGAAAGCATAAGCAGAACACTCTATGACAGAAATCACAGCAAGATCCTTTTGGACCCACATGCTAGAAAAATGGAAATAAAAACAGAAATAAACAAACGGGACTGAAGGGAATTTAAAAGCTTTTGCACGGCAAAGGGAACCATAAACAAGACGAAAAGACAACCCTTAGAATGGGAGAAAATATTTACAGAGGAAGCACCTGACAAAGGAATCATCTCCAAAACGTACAAGCAGCTCATGCAGCTCAATATCAAAAAGACAAACAACCCAACCCAAAACTGGGCAGAAGACCTCAAGAGACAGTTCTCCAAAGAAGACATCCAGACTGCCCACAAACACACGAAAGAATGCTCAACCTCATTAACCATTAGAGAAATGCAAATCAAAAGTACAATGACATATCATCTCACACCGGTCAGAGTGGCCCTCATCAAAGAAGTCTAGAAACAATCAATGCTGGAGGGGGGGGGTGGAGAAAAGGGAACACTCTTGCACTGTTGGTGGGAAGGTAAATTGATACAGCCACTGTGGAGAACTGTACGGAGGAGGGTCCTTCAAAACCTAAGAATAGAACTACCATACGACGCAGGCATCCCACTACTGGGAATATACCCAGAGAACACCGTAATTCCAAAAGACACATGCACCCCAATATTCATTTCAGCACTATTTACAATAGCCAGGTCCTGGAAGCAAGCCACGTGCCCATCGACAGACGAATGGATAAAGAAGTTGTGGTACATATATACAATGGAATGTTACTCAGCCATTAAAAGGAACGAAATGGAGTCATTTGTTGAGACGTGGGTGGATCTAGAGACGGTCACACAGAGTGAACTTAGCGAGAAAGAGAAAAACAAATGTCCTACATTAACGCATGTCTGTGGCACCTAGAGAAATGGTACAGACGAACGGGTTTGCAGGGCAGAAGTTGAGACAGAGATGTAGAGGACCAACGGATGGACACCAAGGGGGGAGAACCACAGTGGGGTGGGGATGGTGGTGTGCTGAATTGGGCAATGGGTTTGATAGTTATACACTGATGTGTCTAAAACTGATGACTGCTTTTAAGAAATTAAAACTAAAAATAAAATGAAAGTTAAAAATATAGAGAAATGAAAACAATATGGAAGAAATGGATATGTTACACTTTGCTGGAGGGAATGTAGAATATGGCAAAGCGTTTGCGAAACATCTTATCTTTCCTTCAACATTTACAGAGGTAGTTACCTCACGACCCCATAATTCCACTAGTGGGTATAACACAAGTGTTTTAGTCTGGGTTCCACAGAGAAACAGAACCCACTAGCTGCCTGGGGGTGGCAGGGGAGGCAAGGGAGCAAGAGAGAGAGAGAGAGAGAGAGAGAGAGAGAGATTGAGATTGAGAGATTTTCTTGAATTGGCTTAACGTATGGTGAGGACTGGGAAGTCAAAATATTCAGGGCAGTCTGACAGACTGGAGACCGAGGAAACAGCTGTTCAGGCAGAATCGCGTTTTTCCTTGAAAGAGCAGTCTTTTCTCTTAAGGACTTGTGGACTGATCAAAAGATAAAGCCTCATCCCACATTATGCAGGGTGCATGTATTGGCTAGGGCTGCCAGGAGAAAGTACCAAGGGTTACATGTCTTAACAGGAACTAGGACATTGATATATACAGAGAGAGTAACACGACAAACATAGCCATCTTCAATCCCAGGACACCAATCGTACTGAATTAGGGCAAGACCTGATGGCCTCATTTTCACTTGATTCCTGTCCTAAAGACCCTATCTCCAAAGACTGTGGAGTATATTTGCAACTTGTTTGTATTGAAGGAACAAAATTCAGTCCAAACTACTCACTCCTGTAACCGCCCAAAATTCCTGTTCTTTTTTGCACGAAAAATGCGTTCACTTCATGCACTCCCTTCGTAAACCTCATTCTAGCAGCAAGTCTAAGTCCCAACTTTTATGTAAATAGCTTCTGAAACTGGTAAACTCTGAAGCCAGGCAACTTGGTTGCTTTCAAATACAACGGTGGAAAGGACACGTAAAGCTGTCACTGTTTTCAGGTGACACGATGCTATACGTAGAGAATCCTAAAGAGGCTACGAGAAAACTAGTAGAGCTACTCAGTGAATTTGGTAAAGTAGCTGGATACAAAATTAATGCACAGAAATCGCTGGCATTCCTATACACTAATGATGAAAAATCTGAAAGTGAAATTAAGGAAACACTCCTAGTTACCACTGCAACCAAATGAATAAAATGTCCAGGACTAAAAATACCTAAGGAGACAAAAGACCTGTATGCAGAACATTATAAGACACTGATGAATGAAATTAAAAATGATACCCACAGATGGAGCGATATATCATGTTCTTCGATTGGAAGAATCAATATTGTGAAAATGACTCTACTCCCCAAAGCAATCTAGAGATTTAATGCAATCCCCGTCAAACTACCACTGGCATTTCTTACAGAACTCCAACCCAAAATTTGACAATTTGTATGCAGACACAGAAGACCCCGAATAGCCAAAGCAATCTTGAAAGCGAAAAATGGAGCTGGAGGAATCAGGCTCCCTGACTTCAGACGAAACTGCAAAGCTACAGGAATCAAGACAGTATGTTAGTGGCACCAAAACAGACATATGGATCCATGGAAGAGGATAGAAAGCCCAGAGATAAACACACGCACATATGGTCACCTTATCTTTGATAAAGGGGGCAAGAATATAGAGTGGAGAAAAGTCAGCCTCTTCAATAAGTGGTGTCGGGAAAACAGGACAGGTACATGTACAAGGATGAAAGGAGAAGACTCCCTAACACCACACACAAAAATAAACTCCAAATGGACTAAAGACCTAAATGTAAGGCCAGACACTCTCAAACTCTTAGAGGAAAGCATAAGCAGAACGCTCTATGACAGAAATCACTGCAAGATCCTTTTTGAACCACATGCTAGAAAAATGGAAATAAAAACAAAAATAAGCAAAAGGGACCTAAGGGAACTTAAGAACTTTTGCACGGCAAAGGAAACCATAAACAAGACCGACAGACAACCCTTAGAATGGGAGAAAATATTTACAAATGAAGCAACTGACAAAGGATTCATCTCCAAAACTTACAGGCGGCTCATGCAGCTCAATATCAAAAAAGCAAACAACCCAACCCAAAACTGGGCAGAAGACCTCAAGAGACAGTTCTCCAAGGAAGACATCCACACTGCCCACAAACACACGAAAGAATGCTCAACCTCATTAACCATTAGAGAAATGCAAATCAAAAGTACAATGACATATCATCTCACACCGGTCAGAGTGGCCCTCATCAAAGAAGTCTAGAAACAATCAATGCTGGAGAGGGGGGGGTGGAGAAAAGGGAACACTCTTGCACTGTTGGTGGGAAGGTAAATTGATACAGCCACTGTGGAGAACTGTACGGAGGAGGGTCCTTCAAAACCTAAGAATAGAACTACCATACGACGCAGGCATCCCACTACTGGGAATATACCCAGAGAACACCGTAATTCCAAAAGACACATGCACCCCAATATTCATTTCAGCACTATTTACAATAGCCAGGTCCTGGAAGCAAGCCACGTGCCCATCGACAGACGAATGGATAAAGAAGTTGTGGTACATATATACAATGGAATGTTACTCAGCCATTAAAAGGAACGAAATGGAGTCATTTGTTGAGACGTGGGTGGATCTAGAGACGGTCACACAGAGTGAACTTAGCGAGAAAGAGAAAAACAAATGTCTTACATTAACGCATGTCTGTGGCACCTAGAGAAATGGTACAGACGAACGGGTTTGCAGGGCAGAAGTTGAGACAGAGATGTAGAGGACCAACGGATGGACACCAAGGGGGGAGAACCACAGTGGGGTGGGGATGGTGGTGTGCTGAATTGGGCAATGGGTTTGATAGTTATACACTGATGTGTCTAAAACTGATGACTGCTTTTAAGAAATTAAAACTAAAAATAAAATGAAAGTTAAAAATATAGAGAAATGAAAACAATATGGAAGAAATGGATATGTTACACTTTGCTGGAGGGAATGTAGAATATGGCAAAGCGTTTGCGAAACATCTTATCTTTCCTTCAACATTTACAGAGGTAGTTACCTCACGACCCCATAATTCCACTAGTGGGTATAACACAAGTGTTTTAGTCTGGGTTCCACAGAGAAACAGAACCCACTAGCTGCCTGGGGGTGGCAGGGGAGGCAAGGGAGCAAGAGAGAGAGAGAGAGAGAGAGAGAGAGAGAGAGATTGAGATTGAGAGATTTTCTTGAATTGGCTTAACGTATGGTGAGGACTGGGAAGTCAAAATATTCAGGGCAGTCTGACAGACTGGAGACCGAGGAAACAGCTGTTCAGGCAGAATCGCGTTTTTCCTTGAAAGAGCAGTCTTTTCTCTTAAGGACTTGTGGACTGATCAAAAGATAAAGCCTCATCCCACATTATGCAGGGTGCATGTATTGGCTAGGGCTGCCAGGAGAAAGTACCAAGGGTTACATGTCTTAACAGGAACTAGGACATTGATATATACAGAGAGAGTAACACGACAAACATAGCCATCTTCAATCCCAGGACACCAATCGTACTGAATTAGGGCAAGACCTGATGGCCTCATTTTCACTTGATTCCTGTCCTAAAGACCCTATCTCCAAAGACTGTGGAGTATATTTGCAACTTGTTTGTATTGAAGGAACAAAATTCAGTCCAAACTACTCACTCCTGTAACCGCCCAAAATTCATCCTCGTTTTTGCACGAAAAATGCATTCACTTCATGCAATCCCTTCGTAAACCTCATTCTAGCGGCCACTGTTAAGTCCCCACTTTGATTGAAATAGCTTCTGAAACGGTTAAACTCTGAAGCCAGACAACTTGGCTGCTTTCAAACTACAACGGTGGAAAGAAGAAGTACAGCTGTCACTGTTTTCAGGCGCCACGATGCTATACGTAGAGAATCCGAAAGAGGCTACCAGAAAACTACTAGAGCTAAGCAGTGAATTTGGTAAAGTAGCAGGATACAAAAATAATGCACAGAAATCGCTGGCATTCCTATACGCTAATGGTGAAAAATCTGAAAGTGAAATTAAGGAAACACTCCTAGTTACCATTGCAACACAACGAATTAAATGTCTAGGACTAAAAATACCTAAGGCGACAAAAGACCTGTATGCAGCACATTATAAGACACTGATGAACTACATTAAAAATGATACACACAGATGGAGAGATAGATCATGTTCTTCGATCGGAAGAATCACTACTGTGAAAATGACTCTACTCGCCAAAGCCACCTAGAGATTTACTGCGATCCCCATCAAACTACCACTGGCATTTTTTACAGAACTCCAACCAAACATTTCACAATTTGTATGCAAACACAGAAGACCCCGAATAGCCAAAGCAATCTTGAAAGCGAAAAATGGAGCTGGAGGAATCAGGCTCCCTGACTTCAGACGATACTGCAAAGCTACAGTAATCAAGAGAATATGGTAGTGGCACCAAAACAGACATATCGATCCAGGGAACAGGCTAGAAAGCCCAGAGATAAACACACGCACATATGGTCCCCTTATCTTTGATAAAGGAGGCAAGAATATAGAGTGGAGAAAAGTCAGCCTCTTCAGTAAGTGGTCTTGGGAAAACTGGACAGGTACATGTACAAGGATGAAAGGAGGAGACTCCCTAACACCATCCACAAAAATAAACTCCAAATGGGTTAAAGACCCAAATGTAAGGCCAGGCACTCCCAAACGCTTAGAGGAAAGCATAAGCAGAACACTCTATGACAGAAATCACAGCAAGATCCTTTTGGACCCACATGCTAGAAAAATGGAAATAAAAACAGAAATAAACAAACGGGACTGAAGGGAATTTAAAAGCTTTTGCACGGCAAAGGGAACCATAAACAAGACGAAAAGACAACCCTTAGAATGGGAGAAAATATTTACAGAGGAAGCACCTGACAAAGGAATCATCTCCAAAACGTACAAGCAGCTCATGCAGCTCAATATCAAAAAGACAAACAACCCAACCCAAAACTGGGCAGAAGACCTCAAGAGACAGTTCTCCAAAGAAGACATCCAGACTGCCCACAAACACACGAAAGAATGCTCAACCTCATTAACCATTAGAGAAATGCAAATCAAAAGTACAATGACATATCATCTCACACCGGTCAGAGTGGCCCTCATCAAAGAAGTCTAGAAACAATCAATGCTGGAGAGGGGGGGGTGGAGAAAAGGGAACACTCTTGCACTGTTGGTGGGAAGGTAAATTGATACAGCCACTGTGGAGAACTGTACGGAGGAGGGTCCTTCAAAACCTAAGAATAGAACTACCATACGACGCAGGCATCCCACTACTGGGAATATACCCAGAGAACACCGTAATTCCAAAAGACACATGCACCCCAATATTCATTTCAGCACTATTTACAATAGCCAGGTCCTGGAAGCAAGCCACGTGCCCATCGACAGACGAATGGATAAAGAAGTTGTGGTACATATATACAATGGAATGTTACTCAGCCATTAAAAGGAACGAAATGGAGTCATTTGTTGAGACGTGGGTGGATCTAGAGACGGTCACACAGAGTGAACTTAGCGAGAAAGAGAAAAACAAATGTCCTACATTAACGCATGTCTGTGGCACCTAGAGAAATGGTACAGACGAACGGGTTTGCAGGGCAGAAGTTGAGACAGAGATGTAGAGGACCAACGGATGGACACCAAGGGGGGAGAACCACAGTGGGGTGGGGATGGTGGTGTGCTGAATTGGGCAATGGGTTTGATAGTTATACACTGATGTGTCTAAAACTGATGACTGCTTTTAAGAAATTAAAACTAAAAATAAAATGAAAGTTAAAAATATAGAGAAATGAAAACAATATGGAAGAAATGGATATGTTACACTTTGCTGGAGGGAATGTAGAATATGGCAAAGCGTTTGCGAAACATCTTATCTTTCCTTCAACATTTACAGAGGTAGTTACCTCACGACCCCATAATTCCACTAGTGGGTATAACACAAGTGTTTTAGTCTGGGTTCCACAGAGAAACAGAACCCACTAGCTGCCTGGGGGTGGCAGGGGAGGCAAGGGAGCAAGAGAGAGAGAGAGAGAGAGAGAGAGAGAGAGAGATTGAGATTGAGAGATTTTCTTGAATTGGCTTAACGTATGGTGAGGACTGGGAAGTCAAAATATTCAGGGCAGTCTGACAGACTGGAGACCGAGGAAACAGCTGTTCAGGCAGAATCGCGTTTTTCCTTGAAAGAGCAGTCTTTTCTCTTAAGGACTTGTGGACTGATCAAAAGATAAAGCCTCATCCCACATTATGCAGGGTGCATGTATTGGCTAGGGCTGCCAGGAGAAAGTACCAAGGGTTACATGTCTTAACAGGAACTAGGACATTGATATATACAGAGAGAGTAACACGACAAACATAGCCATCTTCAATCCCAGGACACCAATCGTACTGAATTAGGGCAAGACCTGATGGCCTCATTTTCACTTGATTCCTGTCCTAAAGACCCTATCTCCAAAGACTGTGGAGTATATTTGCAACTTGTTTGTATTGAAGGAACAAAATTCAGTCCAAACTACTCACTCCTGTAACCGCCCAAAATTCCTGTTCTTTTTTGCACGAAAAATGCGTTCACTTCATGCACTCCCTTCGTAAACCTCATTCTAGCAGCAAGTCTAAGTCCCAACTTTTATGTAAATAGCTTCTGAAACTGGTAAACTCTGAAGCCAGGCAACTTGGTTGCTTTCAAATACAACGGTGGAAAGGACACGTAAAGCTGTCACTGTTTTCAGGTGACACGATGCTATACGTAGAGAATCCTAAAGAGGCTACGAGAAAACTAGTAGAGCTACTCAGTGAATTTGGTAAAGTAGCTGGATACAAAATTAATGCACAGAAATCGCTGGCATTCCTATACACTAATGATGAAAAATCTGAAAGTGAAATTAAGGAAACACTCCTAGTTACCACTGCAACCAAATGAATAAAATGTCCAGGACTAAAAATACCTAAGGAGACAAAAGACCTGTATGCAGAACATTATAAGACACTGATGAATGAAATTAAAAATGATACCCACAGATGGAGCGATATATCATGTTCTTCGATTGGAAGAATCAATATTGTGAAAATGACTCTACTCCCCAAAGCAATCTAGAGATTTAATGCAATCCCCGTCAAACTACCACTGGCATTTCTTACAGAACTCCAACCCAAAATTTGACAATTTGTATGCAGACACAGAAGACCCCGAATAGCCAAAGCAATCTTGAAAGCGAAAAATGGAGCTGGAGGAATCAGGCTCCCTGACTTCAGACGAAACTGCAAAGCTACAGGAATCAAGACAGTATGGTAGTGGCACCAAAACAGACATATGGATCCATGGAACAGGATAGAAAGCCCAGAGATAAACACACGCACATATGGTCACCTTATCTTTGATAAAGGGGGCAAGAATATAGAGTGGAGAAAAGTCAGCCTCTTCAATAAGTGGTGTCGGGAAAACAGGACAGGTACATGTACAAGGATGAAAGGAGAAGACTCCCTAACACCACACACAAAAATAAACTCCAAATGGACTAAAGACCTAAATGTAAGGCCAGACACTCTCAAACTCTTAGAGGAAAGCATAAGCAGAACGCTCTATGACAGAAATCACTGCAAGATCCTTTTTGAACCACATGCTAGAAAAATGGAAATAAAAACAAAAATAAGCAAAAGGGACCTAAGGGAACTTAAGAGCTTTTGCACGGCAAAGGAAACCATAAACAAGACCGACAGACAACCCTTAGAATGGGAGAAAATATTTACAAATGAAGCAACTGACAAAGGATTCATCTCCAAAACTTACAGGCGGCTCATGCAGCTCAATATCAAAAAAGCAAACAACCCAACCCAAAACTGGGCAGAAGACCTCAAGAGACAGTTCTCCAAGGAAGACATCCACACTGCCCACAAACACACGAAAGAATGCTCAACCTCATTAACCATTAGAGAAATGCAAATCAAAAGTACAATGACATATCATCTCACACCGGTCAGAGTGGCCCTCATCAAAGAAGTCTAGAAACAATCAATGCTGGAGAGGGGGGGGTGGAGAAAAGGGAACACTCTTGCACTGTTGGTGGGAAGGTAAATTGATACAGCCACTGTGGAGAACTGTACGGAGGAGGGTCCTTCAAAACCTAAGAATAGAACTACCATACGACGCAGGCATCCCACTACTGGGAATATACCCAGAGAACACCGTAATTCCAAAAGACACATGCACCCCAATATTCATTTCAGCACTATTTACAATAGCCAGGTCCTGGAAGCAAGCCACGTGCCCATCGACAGACGAATGGATAAAGAAGTTGTGGTACATATATACAATGGAATGTTACTCAGCCATTAAAAGGAACGAAATGGAGTCATTTGTTGAGACGTGGGTGAATCTAGAGACGGTCACACAGAGTGAACTTAGCGAGAAAGAGAAAAACAAATGTCCTACATTAACGCATGTCTGTGGCACCTAGAGAAATGGTACAGACGAACGGGTTTGCAGGGCAGAAGTTGAGACAGAGATGTAGAGGACCAACGGATGGACACCAAGGGGGGAGAACCACAGTGGGGTGGGGATGGTGGTGTGCTGAATTGGGCAATGGGTTTGATAGTTATACACTGATGTGTCTAAAACTGATGACTGCTTTTAAGAAATTAAAACTAAAAATAAAATGAAAGTTAAAAATATAGAGAAATGAAAACAATATGGAAGAAATGGATATGTTACACTTTGCTGGAGGGAATGTAGAATATGGCAAAGCGTTTGCGAAACATCTTATCTTTCCTTCAACATTTACAGAGGTAGTTACCTCACGACCCCATAATTCCACTAGTGGGTATAACACAAGTGTTTTAGTCTGGGTTCCACAGAGAAACAGAACCCACTAGCTGCCTGGGGGTGGCAGGGGAGGCAAGGGAGCAAGAGAGAGAGAGAGAGAGAGAGAGAGAGAGAGAGATTGAGATTGAGAGATTTTCTTGAATTGGCTTAACGTATGGTGAGGACTGGGAAGTCAAAATATTCAGGGCAGTCTGACAGACTGGAGACCGAGGAAACAGCTGTTCAGGCAGAATCGCGTTTTTCCTTGAAAGAGCAGTCTTTTCTCTTAAGGACTTGTGGACTGATCAAAAGATAAAGCCTCATCCCACATTATGCAGGGTGCATGTATTGGCTAGGGCTGCCAGGAGAAAGTACCAAGGGTTACATGTCTTAACAGGAACTAGGACATTGATATATACAGAGAGAGTAACACGACAAACATAGCCATCTTCAATCCCAGGACACCAATCGTACTGAATTAGGGCAAGACCTGATGGCCTCATTTTCACTTGATTCCTGTCCTAAAGACCCTATCTCCAAAGACTGTGGAGTATATTTGCAACTTGTTTGTATTGAAGGAACAAAATTCAGTCCAAACTACTCACTCCTGTAACCGCCCAAAATTCCTGTTCTTTTTTGCACGAAAAATGCGTTCACTTCATGCACTCCCTTCGTAAACCTCATTCTAGCAGCAAGTCTAAGTCCCAACTTTTATGTAAATAGCTTCTGAAACTGGTAAACTCTGAAGCCAGGCAACTTGGTTGCTTTCAAATACAACGGTGGAAAGGACACGTAAAGCTGTCACTGTTTTCAGGTGACACGATGCTATACGTAGAGAATCCTAAAGAGGCTACGAGAAAACTAGTAGAGCTACTCAGTGAATTTGGTAAAGTAGCTGGATACAAAATTAATGCACAGAAATCGCTGGCATTCCTATACACTAATGATGAAAAATCTGAAAGTGAAATTAAGGAAACACTCCTAGTTACCACTGCAACCAAATGAATAAAATGTCCAGGACTAAAAATACCTAAGGAGACAAAAGACCTGTATGCAGAACATTATAAGACACTGATGAATGAAATTAAAAATGATACCCACAGATGGAGCGATATATCATGTTCTTCGATTGGAAGAATCAATATTGTGAAAATGACTCTACTCCCCAAAGCAATCTAGAGATTTAATGCAATCCCCGTCAAACTACCACTGGCATTTCTTACAGAACTCCAACCCAAAATTTGACAATTTGTATGCAGACACAGAAGACCCCGAATAGCCAAAGCAATCTTGAAAGCGAAAAATGGAGCTGGAGGAATCAGGCTCCCTGACTTCAGACGAAACTGCAAAGCTACAGGAATCAAGACAGTATGGTAGTGGCACCAAAACAGACATATGGATCCATGGAACAGGATAGAAAGCCCAGAGATAAACACACGCACATATGGTCACCTTATCTTTGATAAAGGGGGCAAGAATATAGAGTGGAGAAAAGTCAGCCTCTTCAATAAGTGGTGTCGGGAAAACAGGACAGGTACATGTACAAGGATGAAAGGAGAAGACTCCCTAACACCACACACAAAAATAAACTCCAAATGGACTAAAGACCTAAATGTAAGGCCAGACACTCTCAAACTCTTAGAGGAAAGCATAAGCAGAACGCTCTATGACAGAAATCACTGCAAGATCCTTTTTGAACCACATGCTAGAAAAATGGAAATAAAAACAAAAATAAGCAAAAGGGACCTAAGGGAACTTAAGAGCTTTTGCACGGCAAAGGAAACCATAAACAAGACCGACAGACAACCCTTAGAATGGGAGAAAATATTTACAAATGAAGCAACTGACAAAGGATTCATCTCCAAAACTTACAGGCGGCTCATGCAGCTCAATATCAAAAAAGCAAACAACCCAACCCAAAACTGGGCAGAAGACCTCAAGAGACAGTTCTCCAAGGAAGACATCCACACTGCCCACAAACACACGAAAGAATGCTCAACCTCATTAACCATTAGAGAAATGCAAATCAAAAGTACAATGACATATCATCTCACACCGGTCAGAGTGGCCCTCATCAAAGAAGTCTAGAAACAATCAATGCTGGAGAGGGGGGGGTGGAGAAAAGGGAACACTCTTGCACTGTTGGTGGGAAGGTAAATTGATACAGCCACTGTGGAGAACTGTACGGAGGAGGGTCCTTCAAAACCTAAGAATAGAACTACCATACGACGCAGGCATCCCACTACTGGGAATATACCCAGAGAACACCGTAATTCCAAAAGACACATGCACCCCAATATTCATTTCAGCACTATTTACAATAGCCAGGTCCTGGAAGCAAGCCACGTGCCCATCGACAGACGAATGGATAAAGAAGTTGTGGTACATATATACAATGGAATGTTACTCAGCCATTAAAAGGAACGAAATGGAGTCATTTGTTGAGACGTGGGTGGATCTAGAGACGGTCACACAGAGTGAACTTAGCGAGAAAGAGAAAAACAAATGTCCTACATTAACGCATGTCTGTGGCACCTAGAGAAACGGTACAGACGAACGGGTTTGCAGGGCAGAAGTTGAGACAGAGATGTAGAGGACCAACGGATGGACACCAAGGGGGGAGAACCACAGTGGGGTGGGGATGGTGGTGTGCTGAATTGGGCAATGGGTTTGATAGTTATACACTGATGTGTCTAAAACTGATGACTGCTTTTAAGAAATTAAAACTAAAAATAAAATGAAAGTTAAAAATATAGAGAAATGAAAACAATATGGAAGAAATGGATATGTTACACTTTGCTGGAGGGAATGTAGAATATGGCAAAGCGTTTGCGAAACATCTTATCTTTCCTTCAACATTTACAGAGGTAGTTACCTCACGACCCCATAATTCCACTAGTGGGTATAACACAAGTGTTTTAGTCTGGGTTCCACAGAGAAACAGAACCCACTAGCTGCCTGGGGGTGGCAGGGGAGGCAAGGGAGCAAGAGAGAGAGAGAGAGAGAGAGAGAGAGAGAGAGAGAGATTGAGATTGAGAGATTTTCTTGAATTGGCTTAACGTATGGTGAGGACTGGGAAGTCAAAATATTCAGGGCAGTCTGACAGACTGGAGACCGAGGAAACAGCTGTTCAGGCAGAATCGCGTTTTTCCTTGAAAGAGCAGTCTTTTCTCTTAAGGACTTGTGGACTGATCAAAAGATAAAGCCTCATCCCACATTATGCAGGGTGCATGTATTGGCTAGGGCTGCCAGGAGAAAGTACCAAGGGTTACATGTCTTAACAGGAACTAGGACATTGATATATACAGAGAGAGTAACACGACAAACATAGCCATCTTCAATCCCAGGACACCAATCGTACTGAATTAGGGCAAGACCTGATGGCCTCATTTTCACTTGATTCCTGTCCTAAAGACCCTATCTCCAAAGACTGTGGAGTATATTTGCAACTTGTTTGTATTGAAGGAACAAAATTCAGTCCAAACTACTCACTCCTGTAACCGCCCAAAATTCCTGTTCTTTTTTGCACGAAAAATGCGTTCACTTCATGCACTCCCTTCGTAAACCTCATTCTAGCAGCAAGTCTAAGTCCCAACTTTTATGTAAATAGCTTCTGAAACTGGTAAACTCTGAAGCCAGGCAACTTGGTTGCTTTCAAATACAACGGTGGAAAGGACACGTAAAGCTGTCACTGTTTTCAGGTGACACGATGCTATACGTAGAGAATCCTAAAGAGGCTACGAGAAAACTAGTAGAGCTACTCAGTGAATTTGGTAAAGTAGCTGGATACAAAATTAATGCACAGAAATCGCTGGCATTCCTATACACTAATGATGAAAAATCTGAAAGTGAAATTAAGGAAACACTCCTAGTTACCACTGCAACCAAATGAATAAAATGTCCAGGACTAAAAATACCTAAGGAGACAAAAGACCTGTATGCAGAACATTATAAGACACTGATGAATGAAATTAAAAATGATACCCACAGATGGAGCGATATATCATGTTCTTCGATTGGAAGAATCAATATTGTGAAAATGACTCTACTCCCCAAAGCAATCTAGAGATTTAATGCAATCCCCGTCAAACTACCACTGGCATTTCTTACAGAACTCCAACCCAAAATTTGACAATTTGTATGCAGACACAGAAGACCCCGAATAGCCAAAGCAATCTTGAAAGCGAAAAATGGAGCTGGAGGAATCAGGCTCCCTGACTTCAGACGAAACTGCAAAGCTACAGGAATCAAGACAGTATGGTAGTGGCACCAAAACAGACATATGGATCCATGGAACAGGATAGAAAGCCCAGAGATAAACACACGCACATATGGTCACCTTATCTTTGATAAAGGGGGCAAGAATATAGAGTGGAGAAAAGTCAGCCTCTTCAATAAGTGGTGTCGGGAAAACAGGACAGGTACATGTACAAGGATGAAAGGAGAAGACTCCCTAACACCACACACAAAAATAAACTCCAAATGGACTAAAGACCTAAATGTAAGGCCAGACACTCTCAAACTCTTAGAGGAAAGCATAAGCAGAACGCTCTATGACAGAAATCACTGCAAGATCC
The DNA here is from genome assembly GCF_028564815.1 of Eubalaena glacialis. Classification (NCBI taxonomy): domain Eukaryota; kingdom Metazoa; phylum Chordata; class Mammalia; order Artiodactyla; family Balaenidae; genus Eubalaena; species Eubalaena glacialis. Next base: position 219,828 of record NW_026871148.1, read on the forward strand.
TTTTTGAACCACATGCTAGAAAAATGGAAATAAAAACAAAAATAAGCAAAAGGGACCTAAGGGAACTTAAGAGCTTTTGCACGGCAAAGGAAACCATAAACAAGACCGACAGACAACCCTTAGAATGGGAGAAAATATTTACAAATGAAGCAACTGACAAAGGATTCATCTCCAAAACTTACAGGCGGCTCATGCAGCTCAATATCAAAAAAGCAAACAACCCAACCCAAAACTGGGCAGAAGACCTCAAGAGACAGTTCTCCAAGGAAGACATCCACACTGCCCACAAACACACGAAAGAATGCTCAACCTCATTAACCATTAGAGAAATGCAAATCAAAAGTACAATGACATATCATCTCACACCGGTCAGAGTGGCCCTCATCAAAGAAGTCTAGAAACAATCAATGCTGGAGAGGGGGGGGTGGAGAAAAGGGAACACTCTTGCACTGTTGGTGGGAAGGTAAATTGATACAGCCACTGTGGAGAACTGTACGGAGGAGGGTCCTTCAAAACCTAAGAATAGAACTACCATACGACGCAGGCATCCCACTACTGGGAATATACCCAGAGAACACCGTAATTCCAAAAGACACATGCACCCCAATATTCATTTCAGCACTATTTACAATAGCCAGGTCCTGGAAGCAAGCCACGTGCCCATCGACAGACGAATGGATAAAGAAGTTGTGGTACATATATACAATGGAATGTTACTCAGCCATTAAAAGGAACGAAATGGAGTCATTTGTTGAGACGTGGGTGGATCTAGAGACGGTCACACAGAGTGAACTTAGCGAGAAAGAGAAAAACAAATGTCCTACATTAACGCATGTCTGTGGCACCTAGAGAAACGGTACAGACGAACGGGTTTGCAGGGCAGAAGTTGAGACAGAGATGTAGAGGACCAACGGATGGACACCAAGGGGGGAGAACCACAGTGGGGTGGGGATGGTGGTGTGCTGAATTGGGCAATGGGTTTGATAGTTATACACTGATGTGTCTAAAACTGATGACTGCTTTTAAGAAATTAAAACTAAAAATAAAATGAAAGTTAAAAATATAGAGAAATGAAAACAATATGGAAGAAATGGATATGTTACACTTTGCTGGAGGGAATGTAGAATATGGCAAAGCGTTTGCGAAACATCTTATCTTTCCTTCAACATTTACAGAGGTAGTTACCTCACGACCCCATAATTCCACTAGTGGGTATAACACAAGTGTTTTAGTCTGGGTTCCACAGAGAAACAGAACCCACTAGCTGCCTGGGGGTGGCAGGGGAGGCAAGGGAGCAAGAGAGAGAGAGAGAGAGAGAGAGAGAGAGAGAGATTGAGATTGAGAGATTTTCTTGAATTGGCTTAACGTATGGTGAGGACTGGGAAGTCAAAATATTCAGGGCAGTCTGACAGACTGGAGACCGAGGAAACAGCTGTTCAGGCAGAATCGCGTTTTTCCTTGAAAGAGCAGTCTTTTCTCTTAAGGACTTGTGGACTGATCAAAAGATAAAGCCTCATCCCACATTATGCAGGGTGCATGTATTGGCTAGGGCTGCCAGGAGAAAGTACCAAGGGTTACATGTCTTAACAGGAACTAGGACATTGATATATACAGAGAGAGTAACACGACAAACATAGCCATCTTCAATCCCAGGACACCAATCGTACTGAATTAGGGCAAGACCTGATGGCCTCATTTTCACTTGATTCCTGTCCTAAAGACCCTATCTCCAAAGACTGTGGAGTATATTTGCAACTTGTTTGTATTGAAGGAACAAAATTCAGTCCAAACTACTCACTCCTGTAACCGCCCAAAATTCATCCTCGTTTTTGCACGAAAAATGCATTCACTTCATGCAATCCCTTCGTAAACCTCATTCTAGCGGCCACTGTTAAGTCCCCACTTTGATTGAAATAGCTTCTGAAACGGTTAAACTCTGAAGCCAGACAACTTGGCTGCTTTCAAACTACAACGGTGGAAAGAAGAAGTACAGCTGTCACTGTTTTCAGGCGCCACGATGCTATACGTAGAGAATCCGAAAGAGGCTACCAGAAAACTACTAGAGCTAAGCAGTGAATTTGGTAAAGTAGCAGGATACAAAAATAATGCACAGAAATCGCTGGCATTCCTATACGCTAATGGTGAAAAATCTGAAAGTGAAATTAAGGAAACACTCCTAGTTACCATTGCAACACAACGAATTAAATGTCTAGGACTAAAAATACCTAAGGCGACAAAAGACCTGTATGCAGCACATTATAAGACACTGATGAACTACATTAAAAATGATACACACAGATGGAGAGATAGATCATGTTCTTCGATCGGAAGAATCACTACTGTGAAAATGACTCTACTCGCCAAAGCCACCTAGAGATTTACTGCGATCCCCATCAAACTACCACTGGCATTTTTTACAGAACTCCAACCAAACATTTCACAATTTGTATGCAAACACAGAAGACCCCGAATAGCCAAAGCAATCTTGAAAGCGAAAAATGGAGCTGGAGGAATCAGGCTCCCTGACTTCAGACGATACTGCAAAGCTACAGTAATCAAGAGAATATGGTAGTGGCACCAAAACAGACATATCGATCCAGGGAACAGGCTAGAAAGCCCAGAGATAAACACACGCACATATGGTCCCCTTATCTTTGATAAAGGAGGCAAGAATATAGAGTGGAGAAAAGTCAGCCTCTTCAGTAAGTGGTCTTGGGAAAACTGGACAGGTACATGTACAAGGATGAAAGGAGGAGACTCCCTAACACCATCCACAAAAATAAACTCCAAATGGGTTAAAGACCCAAATGTAAGGCCAGGCACTCCCAAACGCTTAGAGGAAAGCATAAGCAGAACACTCTATGACAGAAATCACAGCAAGATCCTTTTGGACCCACATGCTAGAAAAATGGAAATAAAAACAGAAATAAACAAACGGGACTGAAGGGAATTTAAAAGCTTTTGCACGGCAAAGGGAACCATAAACAAGACGAAAAGACAACCCTTAGAATGGGAGAAAATATTTACAGAGGAAGCACCTGACAAAGGAATCATCTCCAAAACGTACAAGCAGCTCATGCAGCTCAATATCAAAAAGACAAACAACCCAACCCAAAACTGGGCAGAAGACCTCAAGAGACAGTTCTCCAAAGAAGACATCCAGACTGCCCACAAACACACGAAAGAATGCTCAACCTCATTAACCATTAGAGAAATGCAAATCAAAAGTACAATGACATATCATCTCACACCGGTCAGAGTGGCCCTCATCAAAGAAGTCTAGAAACAATCAATGCTGGAGGGGGGGGGGTGGAGAAAAGGGAACACTCTTGCACTGTTGGTGGGAAGGTAAATTGATACAGCCACTGTGGAGAACTGTACGGAGGAGGGTCCTTCAAAACCTAAGAATAGAACTACCATACGACGCAGGCATCCCACTACTGGGAATATACCCAGAGAACACCGTAATTCCAAAAGACACATGCACCCCAATATTCATTTCAGCACTATTTACAATAGCCAGGTCCTGGAAGCAAGCCACGTGCCCATCGACAGACGAATGGATAAAGAAGTTGTGGTACATATATACAATGGAATGTTACTCAGCCATTAAAAGGAACGAAATGGAGTCATTTGTTGAGACGTGGGTGGATCTAGAGACGGTCACACAGAGTGAACTTAGCGAGAAAGAGAAAAACAAATGTCCTACATTAACGCATGTCTGTGGCACCTAGAGAAATGGTACAGACGAACGGGTTTGCAGGGCAGAAGTTGAGACAGAGATGTAGAGGACCAACGGATGGACACCAAGGGGGGAGAACCACAGTGGGGTGGGGATGGTGGTGTGCTGAATTGGGCAATGGGTTTGATAGTTATACACTGATGTGTCTAAAACTGATGACTGCTTTTAAGAAATTAAAACTAAAAATAAAATGAAAGTTAAAAATATAGAGAAATGAAAACAATATGGAAGAAATGGATATGTTACACTTTGCTGGAGGGAATGTAGAATATGGCAAAGCGTTTGCGAAACATCTTATCTTTCCTTCAACATTTACAGAGGTAGTTACCTCACGACCCCATAATTCCACTAGTGGGTATAACACAAGTGTTTTAGTCTGGGTTCCACAGAGAAACAGAACCCACTAGCTGCCTGGGGGTGGCAGGGGAGGCAAGGGAGCAAGAGAGAGAGAGAGAGAGAGAGAGAGAGAGAGATTGAGATTGAGAGATTTTCTTGAATTGGCTTAACGTATGGTGAGGACTGGGAAGTCAAAATATTCAGGGCAGTCTGACAGACTGGAGACCGAGGAAACAGCTGTTCAGGCAGAATCGCGTTTTTCCTTGAAAGAGCAGTCTTTTCTCTTAAGGACTTGTGGACTGATCAAAAGATAAAGCCTCATCCCACATTATGCAGGGTGCATGTATTGGCTAGGGCTGCCAGGAGAAAGTACCAAGGGTTACATGTCTTAACAGGAACTAGGACATTGATATATACAGAGAGAGTAACACGACAAACATAGCCATCTTCAATCCCAGGACACCAATCGTACTGAATTAGGGCAAGACCTGATGGCCTCATTTTCACTTGATTCCTGTCCTAAAGACCCTATCTCCAAAGACTGTGGAGTATATTTGCAACTTGTTTGTATTGAAGGAACAAAATTCAGTCCAAACTACTCACTCCTGTAACCGCCCAAAATTCCTGTTCTTTTTTGCACGAAAAATGCGTTCACTTCATGCACTCCCTTCGTAAACCTCATTCTAGCAGCAAGTCTAAGTCCCAACTTTTATGTAAATAGCTTCTGAAACTGGTAAACTCTGAAGCCAGGCAACTTGGTTGCTTTCAAATACAACGGTGGAAAGGACACGTAAAGCTGTCACTGTTTTCAGGTGACACGATGCTATACGTAGAGAATCCTAAAGAGGCTACGAGAAAACTAGTAGAGCTACTCAGTGAATTTGGTAAAGTAGCTGGATACAAAATTAATGCACAGAAATCGCTGGCATTCCTATACACTAATGATGAAAAATCTGAAAGTGAAATTAAGGAAACACTCCTAGTTACCACTGCAACCAAATGAATAAAATGTCCAGGACTAAAAATACCTAAGGAGACAAAAGACCTGTATGCAGAACATTATAAGACACTGATGAATGAAATTAAAAATGATACCCACAGATGGAGCGATATATCATGTTCTTCGATTGGAAGAATCAATATTGTGAAAATGACTCTACTCCCCAAAGCAATCTAGAGATTTAATGCAATCCCCGTCAAACTACCACTGGCATTTCTTACAGAACTCCAACCCAAAATTTGACAATTTGTATGCAGACACAGAAGACCCCGAATAGCCAAAGCAATCTTGAAAGCGAAAAATGGAGCTGGAGGAATCAGGCTCCCTGACTTCAGACGAAACTGCAAAGCTACAGGAATCAAGACAGTATGGTAGTGGCACCAAAACAGACATATGGATCCATGGAACAGGATAGAAAGCCCAGAGATAAACACACGCACATATGGTCACCTTATCTTTGATAAAGGGGGCAAGAATATAGAGTGGAGAAAAGTCAGCCTCTTCAATAAGTGGTGTCGGGAAAACAGGACAGGTACATGTACAAGGATGAAAGGAGAAGACTCCCTAACACCACACACAAAAATAAACTCCAAATGGACTAAAGACCTAAATGTAAGGCCAGACACTCTCAAACTCTTAGAGGAAAGCATAAGCAGAACGCTCTATGACAGAAATCACTGCAAGATCCTTTTTGAACCACATGCTAGAAAAATGGAAATAAAAACAAAAATAAGCAAAAGGGACCTAAGGGAACTTAAGAACTTTTGCACGGCAAAGGAAACCATAAACAAGACCGACAGACAACCCTTAGAATGGGAGAAAATATTTACAAATGAAGCAACTGACAAAGGATTCATCTCCAAAACTTACAGGCGGCTCATGCAGCTCAATATCAAAAAAGCAAACAACCCAACCCAAAACTGGGCAGAAGACCTCAAGAGACAGTTCTCCAAGGAAGACATCCACACTGCCCACAAACACACGAAAGAATGCTCAACCTCATTAACCATTAGAGAAATGCAAATCAAAAGTACAATGACATATCATCTCACACCGGTCAGAGTGGCCCTCATCAAAGAAGTCTAGAAACAATCAATGCTGGAGAGGGGGGGGTGGAGAAAAGGGAACACTCTTGCACTGTTGGTGGGAAGGTAAATTGATACAGCCACTGTGGAGAACTGTACGGAGGAGGGTCCTTCAAAACCTAAGAATAGAACTACCATACGACGCAGGCATCCCACTACTGGGAATATACCCAGAGAACACCGTAATTCCAAAAGACACATGCACCCCAATATTCATTTCAGCACTATTTACAATAGCCAGGTCCTGGAAGCAAGCCACGTGCCCATCGACAGACGAATGGATAAAGAAGTTGTGGTACATATATACAATGGAATGTTACTCAGCCATTAAAAGGAACGAAATGGAGTCATTTGTTGAGACGTGGGTGGATCTAGAGACGGTCACACAGAGTGAACTTAGCGAGAAAGAGAAAAACAAATGTCCTACATTAACGCATGTCTGTGGCACCTAGAGAAATGGTACAGACGAACGGGTTTGCAGGGCAGAAGTTGAGACAGAGATGTAGAGGACCAACGGATGGACACCAAGGGGGGAGAACCACAGTGGGGTGGGGATGGTGGTGTGCTGAATTGGGCAATGGGTTTGATAGTTATACACTGATGTGTCTAAAACTGATGACTGCTTTTAAGAAATTAAAACTAAAAATAAAATGAAAGTTAAAAATATAGAGAAATGAAAACAATATGGAAGAAATGGATATGTTACACTTTGCTGGAGGGAATGTAGAATATGGCAAAGCGTTTGCGAAACATCTTATCTTTCCTTCAACATTTACAGAGGTAGTTACCTCACGACCCCATAATTCCACTAGTGGGTATAACACAAGTGTTTTAGTCTGGGTTCCACAGAGAAACAGAACCCACTAGCTGCCTGGGGGTGGCAGGGGAGGCAAGGGAGCAAGAGAGAGAGAGAGAGAGAGAGAGAGAGAGAGAGAGAGATTGAGATTGAGAGATTTTCTTGAATTGGCTTAACGTATGGTGAGGACTGGGAAGTCAAAATATTCAGGGCAGTCTGACAGACTGGAGACCGAGGAAACAGCTGTTCAGGCAGAATCGCGTTTTTCCTTGAAAGAGCAGTCTTTTCTCTTAAGGACTTGTGGACTGATCAAAAGATAAAGCCTCATCCCACATTATGCAGGGTGCATGTATTGGCTAGGGCTGCCAGGAGAAAGTACCAAGGGTTACATGTCTTAACAGGAACTAGGACATTGATATATACAGAGAGAGTAACACGACAAACATAGCCATCTTCAATCCCAGGACACCAATCGTACTGAATTAGGGCAAGACCTGATGGCCTCATTTTCACTTGATTCCTGTCCTAAAGACCCTATCTCCAAAGACTGTGGAGTATATTTGCAACTTGTTTGTATTGAAGGAACAAAATTCAGTCCAAACTACTCACTCCTGTAACCGCCCAAAATTCATCCTCGTTTTTGCACGAAAAATGCATTCACTTCATGCAATCCCTTCGTAAACCTCATTCTAGCGGCCACTGTTAAGTCCCCACTTTGATTGAAATAGCTTCTGAAACGGTTAAACTCTGAAGCCAGACAACTTGGCTGCTTTCAAACTACAACGGTGGAAAGAAGAAGTACAGCTGTCACTGTTTTCAGGCGGCACGATGCTATACGTAGAGAATCCGAAAGAGGCTACCAGAAAACTACTAGAGCTAAGCAGTGAATTTGGTAAAGTAGCAGGATACAAAAATAATGCACAGAAATCGCTGGCATTCCTATACGCTAATGGTGAAAAATCTGAAAGTGAAATTAAGGAAACACTCCTAGTTACCATTGCAACACAACGAATTAAATGTCTAGGACTAAAAATACCTAAGGCGACAAAAGACCTGTATGCAGCACATTATAAGACACTGATGAACTACATTAAAAATGATACACACAGATGGAGAGATAGATCATGTTCTTCGATCGGAAGAATCACTACTGTGAAAATGACTCTACTCGCCAAAGCCACCTAGAGATTTACTGCGATCCCCATCAAACTACCACTGGCATTTTTTACAGAACTCCAACCAAACATTTCACAATTTGTATGCAAACACAGAAGACCCCGAATAGCCAAAGCAATCTTGAAAGCGAAAAATGGAGCTGGAGGAATCAGGCTCCCTGACTTCAGACGATACTGCAAAGCTACAGTAATCAAGAGAATATGGTAGTGGCACCAAAACAGACATATCGATCCAGGGAACAGGCTAGAAAGCCCAGAGATAAACACACGCACATATGGTCCCCTTATCTTTGATAAAGGAGGCAAGAATATAGAGTGGAGAAAAGTCAGCCTCTTCAGTAAGTGGTCTTGGGAAAACTGGACAGGTACATGTACAAGGATGAAAGGAGGAGACTCCCTAACACCATCCACAAAAATAAACTCCAAATGGGTTAAAGACCCAAATGTAAGGCCAGGCACTCCCAAACGCTTAGAGGAAAGCATAAGCAGAACACTCTATGACAGAAATCACAGCAAGATCCTTTTGGACCCACATGCTAGAAAAATGGAAATAAAAACAGAAATAAACAAACGGGACTGAAGGGAATTTAAAAGCTTTTGCACGGCAAAGGGAACCATAAACAAGACGAAAAGACAACCCTTAGAATGGGAGAAAATATTTACAGAGGAAGCACCTGACAAAGGAATCATCTCCAAAACGTACAAGCAGCTCATGCAGCTCAATATCAAAAAGACAAACAACCCAACCCAAAACTGGGCAGAAGACCTCAAGAGACAGTTCTCCAAAGAAGACATCCAGACTGCCCACAAACACACGAAAGAATGCTCAACCTCATTAACCATTAGAGAAATGCAAATCAAAAGTACAATGACATATCATCTCACACCGGTCAGAGTGGCCCTCATCAAAGAAGTCTAGAAACAATCAATGCTGGAGGGGGGGGGGTGGAGAAAAGGGAACACTCTTGCACTGTTGGTGGGAAGGTAAATTGATACAGCCACTGTGGAGAACTGTACGGAGGAGGGTCCTTCAAAACCTAAGAATAGAACTACCATACGACGCAGGCATCCCACTACTGGGAATATACCCAGAGAACACCGTAATTCCAAAAGACACATGCACCCCAATATTCATTTCAGCACTATTTACAATAGCCAGGTCCTGGAAGCAAGCCACGTGCCCATCGACAGACGAATGGATAAAGAAGTTGTGGTACATATATACAATGGAATGTTACTCAGCCATTAAAAGGAACGAAATGGAGTCATTTGTTGAGACGTGGGTGGATCTAGAGACGGTCACACAGAGTGAACTTAGCGAGAAAGAGAAAAACAAATGTCCTACATTAACGCATGTCTGTGGCACCTAGAGAAATGGTACAGACGAACGGGTTTGCAGGGCAGAAGTTGAGACAGAGATGTAGAGGACCAACGGATGGACACCAAGGGGGGAGAACCACAGTGGGGTGGGGATGGTGGTGTGCTGAATTGGGCAATGGGTTTGATAGTTATACACTGATGTGTCTAAAACTGATGACTGCTTTTAAGAAATTAAAACTAAAAATAAAATGAAAGTTAAAAATATAGAGAAATGAAAACAATATGGAAGAAATGGATATGTTACACTTTGCTGGAGGGAATGTAGAATATGGCAAAGCGTTTGCGAAACATCTTATCTTTCCTTCAACATTTACAGAGGTAGTTACCTCACGACCCCATAATTCCACTAGTGGGTATAACACAAGTGTTTTAGTCTGGGTTCCACAGAGAAACAGAACCCACTAGCTGCCTGGGGGTGGCAGGGGAGGCAAGGGAGCAAGAGAGAGAGAGAGAGAGAGAGAGAGAGAGAGAGATTGAGATTGAGAGATTTTCTTGAATTGGCTTAACGTATGGTGAGGACTGGGAAGTCAAAATATTCAGGGCAGTCTGACAGACTGGAGACCGAGGAAACAGCTGTTCAGGCAGAATCGCGTTTTTCCTTGAAAGAGCAGTCTTTTCTCTTAAGGACTTGTGGACTGATCAAAAGATAAAGCCTCATCCCACATTATGCAGGGTGCATGTATTGGCTAGGGCTGCCAGGAGAAAGTACCAAGGGTTACATGTCTTAACAGGAACTAGGACATTGATATATACAGAGAGAGTAACACGACAAACATAGCCATCTTCAATCCCAGGACACCAATCGTACTGAATTAGGGCAAGACCTGATGGCCTCATTTTCACTTGATTCCTGTCCTAAAGACCCTATCTCCAAAGACTGTGGAGTATATTTGCAACTTGTTTGTATTGAAGGAACAAAATTCAGTCCAAACTACTCACTCCTGTAACCGCCCAAAATTCATCCTCGTTTTTGCACGAAAAATGCATTCACTTCATGCAATCCCTTCGTAAACCTCATTCTAGCGGCCACTGTTAAGTCCCCACTTTGATTGAAATAGCTTCTGAAACGGTTAAACTCTGAAGCCAGACAACTTGGCTGCTTTCAAACTACAACGGTGGAAAGAAGAAGTACAGCTGTCACTGTTTTCAGGCGGCACGATGCTATACGTAGAGAATCCGAAAGAGGCTACCAGAAAACTACTAGAGCTAAGCAGTGAATTTGGTAAAGTAGCAGGATACAAAAATAATGCACAGAAATCGCTGGCATTCCTATACGCTAATGGTGAAAAATCTGAAAGTGAAATTAAGGAAACACTCCTAGTTACCATTGCAACACAACGAATTAAATGTCTAGGACTAAAAATACCTAAGGCGACAAAAGACCTGTATGCAGCACATTATAAGACACTGATGAACTACATTAAAAATGATACACACAGATGGAGAGATAGATCATGTTCTTCGATCGGAAGAATCACTACTGTGAAAATGACTCTACTCGCCAAAGCCACCTAGAGATTTACTGCGATCCCCATCAAACTACCACTGGCATTTTTTACAGAACTCCAACCAAACATTTCACAATTTGTATGCAAACACAGAAGACCCCGAATAGCCAAAGCAATCTTGAAAGCGAAAAATGGAGCTGGAGGAATCAGGCTCCCTGACTTCAGACGATACTGCAAAGCTACAGTAATCAAGAGAATATGGTAGTGGCACCAAAACAGACATATCGATCCAGGGAACAGGCTAGAAAGCCCAGAGATAAACACACGCACATATGGTCCCCTTATCTTTGATAAAGGAGGCAAGAATATAGAGTGGAGAAAAGTCAGCCTCTTCAGTAAGTGGTCTTGGGAAAACTGGACAGGTACATGTACAAGGATGAAAGGAGGAGACTCCCTAACACCATCCACAAAAATAAACTCCAAATGGGTTAAAGACCCAAATGTAAGGCCAGGCACTCCCAAACGCTTAGAGGAAAGCATAAGCAGAACACTCTATGACAGAAATCACAGCAAGATCCTTTTGGACCCACATGCTAGAAAAATGGAAATAAAAACAGAAATAAACAAACGGGACTGAAGGGAATTTAAAAGCTTTTGCACGGCAAAGGGAACCATAAACAAGACGAAAAGACAACCCTTAGAATGGGAGAAAATATTTACAGAGGAAGCACCTGACAAAGGAATCATCTCCAAAACGTACAAGCAGCTCATGCAGCTCAATATCAAAAAGACAAACAACCCAACCCAAAACTGGGCAGAAGACCTCAAGAGACAGTTCTCCAAAGAAGACATCCAGACTGCCCACAAACACACGAAAGAATGCTCAACCTCATTAACCATTAGAGAAATGCAAATCAAAAGTACAATGACATATCATCTCACACCGGTCAGAGTGGCCCTCATCAAAGAAGTCTAGAAACAATCAATGCTGGAGGGGGGGGGTGGAGAAAAGGGAACACTCTTGCACTGTTGGTGGGAAGGTAAATTGATACAGCCACTGTGGAGAACTGTACGGAGGAGGGTCCTTCAAAACCTAAGAATAGAACTACCATACGACGCAGGCATCCCACTACTGGGAATATACCCAGAGAACACCGTAATTCCAAAAGACACATGCACCCCAATATTCATTTCAGCACTATTTACAATAGCCAGGTCCTGGAAGCAAGCCACGTGCCCATCGACAGACGAATGGATAAAGAAGTTGTGGTACATATATACAATGGAATGTTACTCAGCCATTAAAAGGAACGAAATGGAGTCATTTGTTGAGACGTGGGTGGATCTAGAGACGGTCACACAGAGTGAACTTAGCGAGAAAGAGAAAAACAAATGTCCTACATTAACGCATGTCTGTGGCACCTAGAGAAATGGTACAGACGAACGGGTTTGCAGGGCAGAAGTTGAGACAGAGATGTAGAGGACCAACGGATGGACACCAAGGGGGGAGAACCACAGTGGGGTGGGGATGGTGGTGTGCTGAATTGGGCAATGGGTTTGATAGTTATACACTGATGTGTCTAAAACTGATGACTGCTTTTAAGAAATTAAAACTAAAAATAAAATGAAAGTTAAAAATATAGAGAAATGAAAACAATATGGAAGAAATGGATATGTTACACTTTGCTGGAGGGAATGTAGAATATGGCAAAGCGTTTGCGAAACATCTTATCTTTCCTTCAACATTTACAGAGGTAGTTACCTCACGACCCCATAATTCCACTAGTGGGTATAACACAAGTGTTTTAGTCTGGGTTCCACAGAGAAACAGAACCCACTAGCTGCCTGGGGGTGGCAGGGGAGGCAAGGGAGCAAGAGAGAGAGAGAGAGAGAGAGAGAGAGAGAGAGAGAGATTGAGATTGAGAGATTTTCTTGAATTGGCTTAACGTATGGTGAGGACTGGGAAGTCAAAATATTCAGGGCAGTCTGACAGACTGGAGACCGAGGAAACAGCTGTTCAGGCAGAATCGCGTTTTTCCTTGAAAGAGCAGTCTTTTCTCTTAAGGACTTGTGGACTGATCAAAAGATAAAGCCTCATCCCACATTATGCAGGGTGCATGTATTGGCTAGGGCTGCCAGGAGAAAGTACCAAGGGTTACATGTCTTAACAGGAACTAGGACATTGATATATACAGAGAGAGTAACACGACAAACATAGCCATCTTCAATCCCAGGACACCAATCGTACTGAATTAGGGCAAGACCTGATGGCCTCATTTTCACTTGATTCCTGTCCTAAAGACCCTATCTCCAAAGACTGTGGAGTATATTTGCAACTTGTTTGTATTGAAGGAACAAAATTCAGTCCAAACTACTCACTCCTGTAACCGCCCAAAATTCATCCTCGTTTTTGCACGAAAAATGCATTCACTTCATGCAATCCCTTCGTAAACCTCATTCTAGCGGCCACTGTTAAGTCCCCACTTTGATTGAAATAGCTTCTGAAACGGTTAAACTCTGAAGCCAGACAACTTGGCTGCTTTCAAACTACAACGGTGGAAAGAAGAAGTACAGCTGTCACTGTTTTCAGGCGGCACGATGCTATACGTAGAGAATCCGAAAGAGGCTACCAGAAAACTACTAGAGCTAAGCAGTGAATTTGGTAAAGTAGCAGGATACAAAAATAATGCACAGAAATCGCTGGCATTCCTATACGCTAATGGTGAAAAATCTGAAAGTGAAATTAAGGAAACACTCCTAGTTACCATTGCAACACAACGAATTAAATGTCTAGGACTAAAAATACCTAAGGCGACAAAAGACCTGTATGCAGCACATTATAAGACACTGATGAACTACATTAAAAATGATACACACAGATGGAGAGATAGATCATGTTCTTCGATCGGAAGAATCACTACTGTGAAAATGACTCTACTCGCCAAAGCCACCTAGAGATTTACTGCGATCCCCATCAAACTACCACTGGCATTTTTTACAGAACTCCAACCAAACATTTCACAATTTGTATGCAAACACAGAAGACCCCGAATAGCCAAAGCAATCTTGAAAGCGAAAAATGGAGCTGGAGGAATCAGGCTCCCTGACTTCAGACGATACTGCAAAGCTACAGTAATCAAGAGAATATGGTAGTGGCACCAAAACAGACATATCGATCCAGGGAACAGGCTAGAAAGCCCAGAGATAAACACACGCACATATGGTCCCCTTATCTTTGATAAAGGAGGCAAGAATATAGAGTGGAGAAAAGTCAGCCTCTTCAGTAAGTGGTCTTGGGAAAACTGGACAGGTACATGTACAAGGATGAAAGGAGGAGACTCCCTAACACCATCCACAAAAATAAACTCCAAATGGGTTAAAGACCCAAATGTAAGGCCAGGCACTCCCAAACGCTTAGAGGAAAGCATAAGCAGAACACTCTATGACAGAAATCACAGCAAGATCCTTTTGGACCCACATGCTAGAAAAATGGAAATAAAAACAGAAATAAACAAACGGGACTGAAGGGAATTTAAAAGCTTTTGCACGGCAAAGGGAACCATAAACAAGACGAAAAGACAACCCTTAGAATGGGAGAAAATATTTACAGAGGAAGCACCTGACAAAGGAATCATCTCCAAAACGTACAAGCAGCTCATGCAGCTCAATATCAAAAAGACAAACAACCCAACCCAAAACTGGGCAGAAGACCTCAAGAGACAGTTCTCCAAAGAAGACATCCAGACTGCCCACAAACACACGAAAGAATGCTCAACCTCATTAACCATTAGAGAAATGCAAATCAAAAGTACAATGACATATCATCTCACACCGGTCAGAGTGGCCCTCATCAAAGAAGTCTAGAAACAATCAATGCTGGAGGGGGGGGGGTGGAGAAAAGGGAACACTCTTGCACTGTTGGTGGGAAGGTAAATTGATACAGCCACTGTGGAGAACTGTACGGAGGAGGGTCCTTCAAAACCTAAGAATAGAACTACCATACGACGCAGGCATCCCACTACTGGGAATATACCCAGAGAACACCGTAATTCCAAAAGACACATGCACCCCAATATTCATTTCAGCACTATTTACAATAGCCAGGTCCTGGAAGCAAGCCACGTGCCCATCGACAGACGAATGGATAAAGAAGTTGTGGTACATATATACAATGGAATGTTACTCAGCCATTAAAAGGAACGAAATGGAGTCATTTGTTGAGACGTGGGTGGATCTAGAGACGGTCACACAGAGTGAACTTAGCGAGAAAGAGAAAAACAAATGTCCTACATTAACGCATGTCTGTGGCACCTAGAGAAATGGTACAGACGAACGGGTTTGCAGGGCAGAAGTTGAGACAGAGATGTAGAGGACCAACGGATGGACACCAAGGGGGGAGAACCACAGTGGGGTGGGGATGGTGGTGTGCTGAATTGGGCAATGGGTTTGATAGTTATACACTGATGTGTCTAAAACTGATGACTGCTTTTAAGAAATTAAAACTAAAAATAAAATGAAAGTTAAAAATATAGAGAAATGAAAACAATATGGAAGAAATGGATATGTTACACTTTGCTGGAGGGAATGTAGAATATGGCAAAGCGTTTGCGAAACATCTTATCTTTCCTTCAACATTTACAGAGGTAGTTACCTCACGACCCCATAATTCCACTAGTGGGTATAACACAAGTGTTTTAGTCTGGGTTCCACAGAGAAACAGAACCCACTAGCTGCCTGGGGGTGGCAGTGGAGGCAAGGGAGCAAGAGAGAGAGAGAGAGAGAGAGAGAGAGAGAGAGAGAGATTGAGATTGAGAGATTTTCTTGAATTGGCTTAACGTATGGTGAGGACTGGGAAGTCAAAATATTCAGGGCAGTCTGACAGACTGGAGACCGAGGAAACAGCTGTTCAGGCAGAATCGCGTTTTTCCTTGAAAGAGCAGTCTTTTCTCTTAAGGACTTGTGGACTGATCAAAAGATAAAGCCTCATCCCACATTATGCAGGGTGCATGTATTGGCTAGGGCTGCCAGGAGAAAGTACCAAGGGTTACATGTCTTAACAGGAACTAGGACATTGATATATACAGAGAGAGTAACACGACAAACATAGCCATCTTCAATCCCAGGACACCAATCGTACTGAATTAGGGCAAGACCTGATGGCCTCATTTTCACTTGATTCCTGTCCTAAAGACCCTATCTCCAAAGACTGTGGAGTATATTTGCAACTTGTTTGTATTGAAGGAACAAAATTCAGTCCAAACTACTCACTCCTGTAACCGCCCAAAATTCATCCTCGTTTTTGCACGAAAAATGCATTCACTTCATGCAATCCCTTCGTAAACCTCATTCTAGCGGCCACTGTTAAGTCCCCACTTTGATTGAAATAGCTTCTGAAACGGTTAAACTCTGAAGCCAGACAACTTGGCTGCTTTCAAACTACAACGGTGGAAAGAAGAAGTACAGCTGTCACTGTTTTCAGGCGGCACGATGCTATACGTAGAGAATCCGAAAGAGGCTACCAGAAAACTACTAGAGCTAAGCAGTGAATTTGGTAAAGTAGCAGGATACAAAAATAATGCACAGAAATCGCTGGCATTCCTATACGCTAATGGTGAAAAATCTGAAAGTGAAATTAAGGAAACACTCCTAGTTACCATTGCAACACAACGAATTAAATGTCTAGGACTAAAAATACCTAAGGCGACAAAAGACCTGTATGCAGCACATTATAAGACACTGATGAACTACATTAAAAATGATACACACAGATGGAGAGATAGATCATGTTCTTCGATCGGAAGAATCACTACTGTGAAAATGACTCTACTCGCCAAAGCCACCTAGAGATTTACTGCGATCCCCATCAAACTACCACTGGCATTTTTTACAGAACTCCAACCAAACATTTCACAATTTGTATGCAAACACAGAAGACCCCGAATAGCCAAAGCAATCTTGAAAGCGAAAAATGGAGCTGGAGGAATCAGGCTCCCTGACTTCAGACGATACTGCAAAGCTACAGTAATCAAGAGAATATGGTAGTGGCACCAAAACAGACATATCGATCCAGGGAACAGGCTAGAAAGCCCAGAGATAAACACACGCACATATGGTCCCCTTATCTTTGATAAAGGAGGCAAGAATATAGAGTGGAGAAAAGTCAGCCTCTTCAGTAAGTGGTCTTGGGAAAACTGGACAGGTACATGTACAAGGATGAAAGGAGGAGACTCCCTAACACCATCCACAAAAATAAACTCCAAATGGGTTAAAGACCCAAATGTAAGGCCAGGCACTCCCAAACGCTTAGAGGAAAGCATAAGCAGAACACTCTATGACAGAAATCACAGCAAGATCCTTTTGGACCCACATGCTAGAAGAATGGAAATAAAAACAGAAATAAACAAACGGGACTGAAGGGAATTTAAAAGCTTTTGCACGGCAAAGGGAACCATAAACAAGACGAAAAGACAACCCTTAGAATGGGAGAAAATATTTACAGAGGAAGCACCTGACAAAGGAATCATCTCCAAAACGTACAAGCAGCTCATGCAGCTCAATATCAAAAAGACAAACAACCCAACCCAAAACTGGGCAGAAGACCTCAAGAGACAGTTCTCCAAAGAAGACATCCAGACTGCCCACAAACACACGAAAGAATGCTCAACCTCATTAACCATTAGAGAAATGCAAATCAAAAGTACAATGACATATCATCTCACACCGGTCAGAGTGGCCCTCATCAAAGAAGTCTAGAAACAATCAATGCTGGAGGGGGGGGGGGTGGAGAAAAGGGAACACTCTTGCACTGTTGGTGGGAAGGTAAATTGATACAGCCACTGTGGAGAACTGTACGGAGGAGGGTCCTTCAAAACCTAAGAATAGAACTACCATACGACGCAGGCATCCCACTACTGGGAATATACCCAGAGAACACCGTAATTCCAAAAGACACATGCACCCCAATATTCATTTCAGCACTATTTACAATAGCCAGGTCCTGGAAGCAAGCCACGTGCCCATCGACAGACGAATGGATAAAGAAGTTGTGGTACATATATACAATGGAATGTTACTCAGCCATTAAAAGGAACGAAATGGAGTCATTTGTTGAGACGTGGGTGGATCTAGAGACGGTCACACAGAGTGAACTTAGCGAGAAAGAGAAAAACAAATGTCCTACATTAACGCATGTCTGTGGCACCTAGAGAAATGGTACAGACGAACGGGTTTGCAGGGCAGAAGTTGAGACAGAGATGTAGAGGACCAACGGATGGACACCAAGGGGGGAGAACCACAGTGGGGTGGGGATGGTGGTGTGCTGAATTGGGCAATGGGTTTGATAGTTATACACTGATGTGTCTAAAACTGATGACTGCTTTTAAGAAATTAAAACTAAAAATAAAATGAAAGTTAAAAATATAGAGAAATGAAAACAATATGGAAGAAATGGATATGTTACACTTTGCTGGAGGGAATGTAGAATATGGCAAAGCGTTTGCGAAACATCTTATCTTTCCTTCAACATTTACAGAGGTAGTTACCTCACGACCCCATAATTCCACTAGTGGGTATAACACAAGTGTTTTAGTCTGGGTTCCACAGAGAAACAGAACCCACTAGCTGCCTGGGGGTGGCAGGGGAGGCAAGGGAGCAAGAGAGAGAGAGAGAGAGAGAGAGAGAGAGAGATTGAGATTGAGAGATTTTCTTGAATTGGCTTAACGTATGGTGAGGACTGGGAAGTCAAAATATTCAGGGCAGTCTGACAGACTGGAGACCGAGGAAACAGCTGTTCAGGCAGAATCGCGTTTTTCCTTGAAAGAGCAGTCTTTTCTCTTAAGGACTTGTGGACTGATCAAAAGATAAAGCCTCATCCCACATTATGCAGGGTGCATGTATTGGCTAGGGCTGCCAGGAGAAAGTACCAAGGGTTACATGTCTTAACAGGAACTAGGACATTGATATATACAGAGAGAGTAACACGACAAACATAGCCATCTTCAATCCCAGGACACCAATCGTACTGAATTAGGGCAAGACCTGATGGCCTCATTTTCACTTGATTCCTGTCCTAAAGACCCTATCTCCAAAGACTGTGGAGTATATTTGCAACTTGTTTGTATTGAAGGAACAAAATTCAGTCCAAACTACTCACTCCTGTAACCGCCCAAAATTCATCCTCGTTTTTGCACGAAAAATGCATTCACTTCATGCAATCCCTTCGTAAACCTCATTCTAGCGGCCACTGTTAAGTCCCCACTTTGATTGAAATAGCTTCTGAAACGGTTAAACTCTGAAGCCAGACAACTTGGCTGCTTTCAAACTACAACGGTGGAAAGAAGAAGTACAGCTGTCACTGTTTTCAGGCGGCACGATGCTATACGTAGAGAATCCGAAAGAGGCTACCAGAAAACTACTAGAGCTAAGCAGTGAATTTGGTAAAGTAGCAGGATACAAAAATAATGCACAGAAATCGCTGGCATTCCTATACGCTAATGGTGAAAAATCTGAAAGTGAAATTAAGGAAACACTCCTAGTTACCATTGCAACACAACGAATTAAATGTCTAGGACTAAAAATACCTAAGGCGACAAAAGACCTGTATGCAGCACATTATAAGACACTGATGAACTACATTAAAAATGATACACACAGATGGAGAGATAGATCATGTTCTTCGATCGGAAGAATCACTACTGTGAAAATGACTCTACTCGCCAAAGCCACCTAGAGATTTACTGCGATCCCCATCAAACTACCACTGGCATTTTTTACAGAACTCCAACCAAACATTTCACAATTTGTATGCAAACACAGAAGACCCCGAATAGCCAAAGCAATCTTGAAAGCGAAAAATGGAGCTGGAGGAATCAGGCTCCCTGACTTCAGACGATACTGCAAAGCTACAGTAATCAAGAGAATATGGTAGTGGCACCAAAACAGACATATCGATCCAGGGAACAGGCTAGAAAGCCCAGAGATAAACACACGCACATATGGTCCCCTTATCTTTGATAAAGGAGGCAAGAATATAGAGTGGAGAAAAGTCAGCCTCTTCAGTAAGTGGTCTTGGGAAAACTGGACAGGTACATGTACAAGGATGAAAGGAGGAGACTCCCTAACACCATCCACAAAAATAAACTCCAAATGGGTTAAAGACCCAAATGTAAGGCCAGGCACTCCCAAACGCTTAGAGGAAAGCATAAGCAGAACACTCTATGACAGAAATCACAGCAAGATCCTTTTGGACCCACATGCTAGAAGAATGGAAATAAAAACAGAAATAAACAAACGGGACTGAAGGGAATTTAAAAGCTTTTGCACGGCAAAGGGAACCATAAACAAGACGAAAAGACAACCCTTAGAATGGGAGAAAATATTTACAGAGGAAGCACCTGACAAAGGAATCATCTCCAAAACGTACAAGCAGCTCATGCAGCTCAATATCAAAAAGACAAACAACCCAACCCAAAACTGGGCAGAAGACCTCAAGAGACAGTTCTCCAAAGAAGACATCCAGACTGCCCACAAACACACGAAAGAATGCTCAACCTCATTAACCATTAGAGAAATGCAAATCAAAAGTACAATGACATATCATCTCACACCGGTCAGAGTGGCCCTCATCAAAGAAGTCTAGAAACAATCAATGCTGGAGGGGGGGGGGTGGAGAAAAGGGAACACTCTTGCACTGTTGGTGGGAAGGTAAATTGATACAGCCACTGTGGAGAACTGTACGGAGGAGGGTCCTTCAAAACCTAAGAATAGAACTACCATACGACGCAGGCATCCCACTACTGGGAATATACCCAGAGAACACCGTAATTCCAAAAGACACATGCACCCCAATATTCATTTCAGCACTATTTACAATAGCCAGGTCCTGGAAGCAAGCCACGTGCCCATCGACAGACGAATGGATAAAGAAGTTGTGGTACATATATACAATGGAATGTTACTCAGCCATTAAAAGGAACGAAATGGAGTCATTTGTTGAGACGTGGGTGGATCTAGAGACGGTCACACAGAGTGAACTTAGCGAGAAAGAGAAAAACAAATGTCCTACATTAACGCATGTCTGTGGCACCTAGAGAAATGGTACAGACGAACGGGTTTGCAGGGCAGAAGTTGAGACAGAGATGTAGAGGACCAACGGATGGACACCAAGGGGGGAGAACCACAGTGGGGTGGGGATGGTGGTGTGCTGAATTGGGCAATGGGTTTGATAGTTATACACTGATGTGTCTAAAACTGATGACTGCTTTTAAGAAATTAAAACTAAAAATAAAATGAAAGTTAAAAATATAGAGAAATGAAAACAATATGGAAGAAATGGATATGTTACACTTTGCTGGAGGGAATGTAGAATATGGCAAAGCGTTTGCGAAACATCTTATCTTTCCTTCAACATTTACAGAGGTAGTTACCTCACGACCCCATAATTCCACTAGTGGGTATAACACAAGTGTTTTAGTCTGGGTTCCACAGAGAAACAGAACCCACTAGCTGCCTGGGGGTGGCAGGGGAGGCAAGGGAGCAAGAGAGAGAGAGAGAGAGAGAGAGAGAGAGAGAGATTGAGATTGAGAGATTTTCTTGAATTGGCTTAACGTATGGTGAGGACTGGGAAGTCAAAATATTCAGGGCAGTCTGACAGACTGGAGACCGAGGAAACAGCTGTTCAGGCAGAATCGCGTTTTTCCTTGAAAGAGCAGTCTTTTCTCTTAAGGACTTGTGGACTGATCAAAAGATAAAGCCTCATCCCACATTATGCAGGGTGCATGTATTGGCTAGGGCTGCCAGGAGAAAGTACCAAGGGTTACATGTCTTAACAGGAACTAGGACATTGATATATACAGAGAGAGTAACACGACAAACATAGCCATCTTCAATCCCAGGACACCAATCGTACTGAATTAGGGCAAGACCTGATGGCCTCATTTTCACTTGATTCCTGTCCTAAAGACCCTATCTCCAAAGACTGTGGAGTATATTTGCAACTTGTTTGTATTGAAGGAACAAAATTCAGTCCAAACTACTCACTCCTGTAACCGCCCAAAATTCATCCTCGTTTTTGCACGAAAAATGCATTCACTTCATGCAATCCCTTCGTAAACCTCATTCTAGCGGCCACTGTTAAGTCCCCACTTTGATTGAAATAGCTTCTGAAACGGTTAAACTCTGAAGCCAGACAACTTGGCTGCTTTCAAACTACAACGGTGGAAAGAAGAAGTACAGCTGTCACTGTTTTCAGGCGCCACGATGCTATACGTAGAGAATCCGAAAGAGGCTACCAGAAAACTACTAGAGCTAAGCAGTGAATTTGGTAAAGTAGCAGGATACAAAAATAATGCACAGAAATCGCTGGCATTCCTATACGCTAATGGTGAAAAATCTGAAAGTGAAATTAAGGAAACACTCCTAGTTACCATTGCAACACAACGAATTAAATGTCTAGGACTAAAAATACCTAAGGCGACAAAAGACCTGTATGCAGCACATTATAAGACACTGATGAACTACATTAAAAATGATACACACAGATGGAGAGATAGATCATGTTCTTCGATCGGAAGAATCACTACTGTGAAAATGACTCTACTCGCCAAAGCCACCTAGAGATTTACTGCGATCCCCATCAAACTACCACTGGCATTTTTTACAGAACTCCAACCAAACATTTCACAATTTGTATGCAAACACAGAAGACCCCGAATAGCCAAAGCAATCTTGAAAGCGAAAAATGGAGCTGGAGGAATCAGGCTCCCTGACTTCAGACGATCCTGCAAAGCTACAGTAATCAAGAGAATATGGTAGTGGCACCAAAACAGACATATCGATCCAGGGAACAGGCTAGAAAGCCCAGAGATAAACACACGCACATATGGTCCCCTTATCTTTGATAAAGGGGGCAAGAATATAGAGTGGAGAAAAGTCAGCCTCTTCAGTAAGTGGTCTTGGGAAAACTGGACAGGTACATGTACAAGGATGAAAGGAGGAGACTCCCTAACACCATCCACAAAAATAAACTCCAAATGGGTTAAAGACCCAAATGTAAGGCCAGGCACTCCCAAACGCTTAGAGGAAAGCATAAGCAGAACACTCTATGACAGAAATCACAGCAAGATCCTTTTGGACCCACATGCTAGAAAAATGGAAATAAAAACAGAAATAAACAAACGGGACTGAAGGGAATTTAAAAGCTTTTGCACGGCAAAGGGAACCATAAACAAGACGAAAAGACAACCCTTAGAATGGGAGAAAATATTTACAGAGGAAGCACCTGACAAAGGAATCATCTCCAAAACGTACAAGCAGCTCATGCAGCTCAATATCAAAAAGACAAACAACCCAACCCAAAACTGGGCAGAAGACCTCAAGAGACAGTTCTCCAAAGAAGACATCCAGACTGCCCACAAACACACGAAAGAATGCTCAACCTCATTAACCATTAGAGAAATGCAAATCAAAAGTACAATGACATATCATCTCACACCGGTCAGAGTGGCCCTCATCAAAGAAGTCTAGAAACAATCAATGCTGGAGGGGGGGGGGTGGAGAAAAGGGAACACTCTTGCACTGTTGGTGGGAAGGTAAATTGATACAGCCACTGTGGAGAACTGTACGGAGGAGGGTCCTTCAAAACCTAAGAATAGAACTACCATACGACGCAGGCATCCCACTACTGGGAATATACCCAGAGAACACCGTAATTCCAAAAGACACATGCACCCCAATATTCATTTCAGCACTATTTACAATAGCCAGGTCCTGGAAGCAAGCCACGTGCCCATCGACAGACGAATGGATAAAGAAGTTGTGGTACATATATACAATGGAATGTTACTCAGCCATTAAAAGGAACGAAATGGAGTCATTTGTTGAGACGTGGGTGGATCTAGAGACGGTCACACAGAGTGAACTTAGCGAGAAAGAGAAAAACAAATGTCCTACATTAACGCATGTCTGTGGCACCTAGAGAAATGGTACAGACGAACGGGTTTGCAGGGCAGAAGTTGAGACAGAGATGTAGAGGACCAACGGATGGACACCAAGGGGGGAGAACCACAGTGGGGTGGGGATGGTGGTGTGCTGAATTGGGCAATGGGTTTGATAGTTATACACTGATGTGTCTAAAACTGATGACTGCTTTTAAGAAATTAAAACTAAAAATAAAATGAAAGTTAAAAATATAGAGAAATGAAAACAATATGGAAGAAATGGATATGTTACACTTTGCTGGAGGGAATGTAGAATATGGCAAAGCGTTTGCGAAACATCTTATCTTTCCTTCAACATTTACAGAGGTAGTTACCTCACGACCCCATAATTCCACTAGTGGGTATAACACAAGTGTTTTAGTCTGGGTTCCACAGAGAAACAGAACCCACTAGCTGCCTGGGGGTGGCAGGGGAGGCAAGGGAGCAAGAGAGAGAGAGAGAGAGAGAGAGAGAGAGAGAGAGAGAGATTGAGATTGAGAGATTTTCTTGAATTGGCTTAACGTATGGTGAGGACTGGGAAGTCAAAATATTCAGGGCAGTCTGACAGACTGGAGACCGAGGAAACAGCTGTTCAGGCAGAATCGCGTTTTTCCTTGAAAGAGCAGTCTTTTCTCTTAAGGACTTGTGGACTGATCAAAAGATAAAGCCTCATCCCACATTATGCAGGGTGCATGTATTGGCTAGGGCTGCCAGGAGAAAGTACCAAGGGTTACATGTCTTAACAGGAACTAGGACATTGATATATACAGAGAGAGTAACACGACAAACATAGCCATCTTCAATCCCAGGACACCAATCGTACTGAATTAGGGCAAGACCTGATGGCCTCATTTTCACTTGATTCCTGTCCTAAAGACCCTATCTCCAAAGACTGTGGAGTATATTTGCAACTTGTTTGTATTGAAGGAACAAAATTCAGTCCAAACTACTCACTCCTGTAACCGCCCAAAATTCATCCTCGTTTTTGCACGAAAAATGCATTCACTTCATGCAATCCCTTCGTAAACCTCATTCTAGCGGCCACTGTTAAGTCCCCACTTTGATTGAAATAGCTTCTGAAACGGTTAAACTCTGAAGCCAGACAACTTGGCTGCTTTCAAACTACAACGGTGGAAAGAAGAAGTACAGCTGTCACTGTTTTCAGGCGCCACGATGCTATACGTAGAGAATCCGAAAGAGGCTACCAGAAAACTACTAGAGCTAAGCAGTGAATTTGGTAAAGTAGCAGGATACAAAAATAATGCACAGAAATCGCTGGCATTCCTATACGCTAATGGTGAAAAATCTGAAAGTGAAATTAAGGAAACACTCCTAGTTACCATTGCAACACAACGAATTAAATGTCTAGGACTAAAAATACCTAAGGCGACAAAAGACCTGTATGCAGCACATTATAAGACACTGATGAACTACATTAAAAATGATACACACAGATGGAGAGATAGATCATGTTCTTCGATCGGAAGAATCACTACTGTGAAAATGACTCTACTCGCCAAAGCCACCTAGAGATTTACTGCGATCCCCATCAAACTACCACTGGCATTTTTTACAGAACTCCAACCAAACATTTCACAATTTGTATGCAAACACA
Source organism: Eubalaena glacialis (assembly GCF_028564815.1). Lineage (NCBI taxonomy): Eukaryota > Metazoa > Chordata > Mammalia > Artiodactyla > Balaenidae > Eubalaena > Eubalaena glacialis. The sequence goes on from NW_026871148.1 coordinate 245,379, forward strand.
GAAGACCCCGAATAGCCAAAGCAATCTTGAAAGCGAAAAATGGAGCTGGAGGAATCAGGCTCCCTGACTTCAGACGATACTGCAAAGCTACAGTAATCAAGAGAATATGGTAGTGGCACCAAAACAGACATATCGATCCAGGGAACAGGCTAGAAAGCCCAGAGATAAACACACGCACATATGGTCCCCTTATCTTTGATAAAGGAGGCAAGAATATAGAGTGGAGAAAAGTCAGCCTCTTCAGTAAGTGGTCTTGGGAAAACTGGACAGGGACATGTACAAGGATGAAAGGAGGAGACTCCCTAACACCATCCACAAAAATAAACTCCAAATGGGTTAAAGACCCAAATGTAAGGCCAGGCACTCCCAAACGCTTAGAGGAAAGCATAAGCAGAACACTCTATGACAGAAATCACAGCAAGATCCTTTTGGACCCACATGCTAGAAAAATGGAAATAAAAACAGAAATAAACAAACGGGACTGAAGGGAATTTAAAAGCTTTTGCACGGCAAAGGGAACCATAAACAAGACGAAAAGACAACCCTTAGAATGGGAGAAAATATTTACAGAGGAAGCACCTGACAAAGGAATCATCTCCAAAACGTACAAGCAGCTCATGCAGCTCAATATCAAAAAGACAAACAACCCAACCCAAAACTGGGCAGAAGACCTCAAGAGACAGTTCTCCAAAGAAGACATCCAGACTGCCCACAAACACACGAAAGAATGCTCAACCTCATTAACCATTAGAGAAATGCAAATCAAAAGTACAATGACATATCATCTCACACCGGTCAGAGTGGCCCTCATCAAAGAAGTCTAGAAACAATCAATGCTGGAGGGGGGGGGGGTGGAGAAAAGGGAACACTCTTGCACTGTTGGTGGGAAGGTAAATTGATACAGCCACTGTGGAGAACTGTACGGAGGAGGGTCCTTCAAAACCTAAGAATAGAACTACCATACGACGCAGGCATCCCACTACTGGGAATATACCCAGAGAACACCGTAATTCCAAAAGACACATGCACCCCAATATTCATTTCAGCACTATTTACAATAGCCAGGTCCTGGAAGCAAGCCACGTGCCCATCGACAGACGAATGGATAAAGAAGTTGTGGTACATATATACAATGGAATGTTACTCAGCCATTAAAAGGAACGAAATGGAGTCATTTGTTGAGACGTGGGTGGATCTAGAGACGGTCACACAGAGTGAACTTAGCGAGAAAGAGAAAAACAAATGTCCTACATTAACGCATGTCTGTGGCACCTAGAGAAATGGTACAGACGAACGGGTTTGCAGGGCAGAAGTTGAGACAGAGATGTAGAGGACCAACGGATGGACACCAAGGGGGGAGAACCACAGTGGGGTGGGGATGGTGGTGTGCTGAATTGGGCAATGGGTTTGATAGTTATACACTGATGTGTCTAAAACTGATGACTGCTTTTAAGAAATTAAAACTAAAAATAAAATGAAAGTTAAAAATATAGAGAAATGAAAACAATATGGAAGAAATGGATATGTTACACTTTGCTGGAGGGAATGTAGAATATGGCAAAGCGTTTGCGAAACATCTTATCTTTCCTTCAACATTTACAGAGGTAGTTACCTCACGACCCCATAATTCCACTAGTGGGTATAACACAAGTGTTTTAGTCTGGGTTCCACAGAGAAACAGAACCCACTAGCTGCCTGGGGGTGGCAGGGGAGGCAAGGGAGCAAGAGAGAGAGAGAGAGAGAGAGAGAGAGAGAGAGAGAGATTGAGATTGAGAGATTTTCTTGAATTGGCTTAACGTATGGTGAGGACTGGGAAGTCAAAATATTCAGGGCAGTCTGACAGACTGGAGACCGAGGAAACAGCTGTTCAGGCAGAATCGCGTTTTTCCTTGAAAGAGCAGTCTTTTCTCTTAAGGACTTGTGGACTGATCAAAAGATAAAGCCTCATCCCACATTATGCAGGGTGCATGTATTGGCTAGGGCTGCCAGGAGAAAGTACCAAGGGTTACATGTCTTAACAGGAACTAGGACATTGATATATACAGAGAGAGTAACACGACAAACATAGCCATCTTCAATCCCAGGACACCAATCGTACTGAATTAGGGCAAGACCTGATGGCCTCATTTTCACTTGATTCCTGTCCTAAAGACCCTATCTCCAAAGACTGTGGAGTATATTTGCAACTTGTTTGTATTGAAGGAACAAAATTCAGTCCAAACTACTCACTCCTGTAACCGCCCAAAATTCATCCTCGTTTTTGCACGAAGAATGCATTCACTTCATGCAATCCCTTCGTAAACCTCATTCTAGCGGCCACTGTTAAGTCCCCACTTTGATTGAAATAGCTTCTGAAACGGTTAAACTCTGAAGCCAGACAACTTGGCTGCTTTCAAACTACAACGGTGGAAAGAAGAAGTACAGCTGTCACTGTTTTCAGGCGCCACGATGCTATACGTAGAGAATCCGAAAGAGGCTACCAGAAAACTACTAGAGCTAAGCAGTGAATTTGGTAAAGTAGCAGGATACAAAAATAATGCACAGAAATCGCTGGCATTCCTATACGCTAATGGTGAAAAATCTGAAAGTGAAATTAAGGAAACACTCCTAGTTACCATTGCAACACAACGAATTAAATGTCTAGGACTAAAAATACCTAAGGCGACAAAAGACCTGTATGCAGCACATTATAAGACACTGATGAACTACATTAAAAATGATACACACAGATGGAGAGATAGATCATGTTCTTCGATCGGAAGAATCACTACTGTGAAAATGACTCTACTCGCCAAAGCCACCTAGAGATTTACTGCGATCCCCATCAAACTACCACTGGCATTTTTTACAGAACTCCAACCAAACATTTCACAATTTGTATGCAAACACAGAAGACCCCGAATAGCCAAAGCAATCTTGAAAGCGAAAAATGGAGCTGGAGGAATCAGGCTCCCTGACTTCAGACGATACTGCAAAGCTACAGTAATCAAGAGAATATGGTAGTGGCACCAAAACAGACATATCGATCCAGGGAACAGGCTAGAAAGCCCAGAGATAAACACACGCACATATGGTCCCCTTATCTTTGATAAAGGAGGCAAGAATATAGAGTGGAGAAAAGTCAGCCTCTTCAGTAAGTGGTCTTGGGAAAACTGGACAGGGACATGTACAAGGATGAAAGGAGGAGACTCCCTAACACCATCCACAAAAATAAACTCCAAATGGGTTAAAGACCCAAATGTAAGGCCAGGCACTCCCAAACGCTTAGAGGAAAGCATAAGCAGAACACTCTATGACAGAAATCACAGCAAGATCCTTTTGGACCCACATGCTAGAAAAATGGAAATAAAAACAGAAATAAACAAACGGGACTGAAGGGAATTTAAAAGCTTTTGCACGGCAAAGGGAACCATAAACAAGACGAAAAGACAACCCTTAGAATGGGAGAAAATATTTACAGAGGAAGCACCTGACAAAGGAATCATCTCCAAAACGTACAAGCAGCTCATGCAGCTCAATATCAAAAAGACAAACAACCCAACCCAAAACTGGGCAGAAGACCTCAAGAGACAGTTCTCCAAAGAAGACATCCAGACTGCCCACAAACACACGAAAGAATGCTCAACCTCATTAACCATTAGAGAAATGCAAATCAAAAGTACAATGACATATCATCTCACACCGGTCAGAGTGGCCCTCATCAAAGAAGTCTAGAAACAATCAATGCTGGAGGGGGGGGGGTGGAGAAAAGGGAACACTCTTGCACTGTTGGTGGGAAGGTAAATTGATACAGCCACTGTGGAGAACTGTACGGAGGAGGGTCCTTCAAAACCTAAGAATAGAACTACCATACGACGCAGGCATCCCACTACTGGGAATATACCCAGAGAACACCGTAATTCCAAAAGACACATGCACCCCAATATTCATTTCAGCACTATTTACAATAGCCAGGTCCTGGAAGCAAGCCACGTGCCCATCGACAGACGAATGGATAAAGAAGTTGTGGTACATATATACAATGGAATGTTACTCAGCCATTAAAAGGAACGAAATGGAGTCATTTGTTGAGACGTGGGTGGATCTAGAGACGGTCACACAGAGTGAACTTAGCGAGAAAGAGAAAAACAAATGTCCTACATTAACGCATGTCTGTGGCACCTAGAGAAATGGTACAGACGAACGGGTTTGCAGGGCAGAAGTTGAGACAGAGATGTAGAGGACCAACGGATGGACACCAAGGGGGGAGAACCACAGTGGGGTGGGGATGGTGGTGTGCTGAATTGGGCAATGGGTTTGATAGTTATACACTGATGTGTCTAAAACTGATGACTGCTTTTAAGAAATTAAAACTAAAAATAAAATGAAAGTTAAAAATATAGAGAAATGAAAACAATATGGAAGAAATGGATATGTTACACTTTGCTGGAGGGAATGTAGAATATGGCAAAGCGTTTGCGAAACATCTTATCTTTCCTTCAACATTTACAGAGGTAGTTACCTCACGACCCCATAATTCCACTAGTGGGTATAACACAAGTGTTTTAGTCTGGGTTCCACAGAGAAACAGAACCCACTAGCTGCCTGGGGGTGGCAGGGGAGGCAAGGGAGCAAGAGAGAGAGAGAGAGAGAGAGAGAGAGAGAGAGAGAGATTGAGATTGAGAGATTTTCTTGAATTGGCTTAACGTATGGTGAGGACTGGGAAGTCAAAATATTCAGGGCAGTCTGACAGACTGGAGACCGAGGAAACAGCTGTTCAGGCAGAATCGCGTTTTTCCTTGAAAGAGCAGTCTTTTCTCTTAAGGACTTGTGGACTGATCAAAAGATAAAGCCTCATCCCACATTATGCAGGGTGCATGTATTGGCTAGGGCTGCCAGGAGAAAGTACCAAGGGTTACATGTCTTAACAGGAACTAGGACATTGATATATACAGAGAGAGTAACACGACAAACATAGCCATCTTCAATCCCAGGACACCAATCGTACTGAATTAGGGCAAGACCTGATGGCCTCATTTTCACTTGATTCCTGTCCTAAAGACCCTATCTCCAAAGACTGTGGAGTATATTTGCAACTTGTTTGTATTGAAGGAACAAAATTCAGTCCAAACTACTCACTCCTGTAACCGCCCAAAATTCATCCTCGTTTTTGCACGAAAAATGCATTCACTTCATGCAATCCCTTCGTAAACCTCATTCTAGCGGCCACTGTTAAGTCCCCACTTTGATTGAAATAGCTTCTGAAACGGTTAAACTCTGAAGCCAGACAACTTGGCTGCTTTCAAACTACAACGGTGGAAAGAAGAAGTACAGCTGTCACTGTTTTCAGGCGCCACGATGCTATACGTAGAGAATCCGAAAGAGGCTACCAGAAAACTACTAGAGCTAAGCAGTGAATTTGGTAAAGTAGCAGGATACAAAAATAATGCACAGAAATCGCTGGCATTCCTATACGCTAATGGTGAAAAATCTGAAAGTGAAATTAAGGAAACACTCCTAGTTACCATTGCAACACAACGAATTAAATGTCTAGGACTAAAAATACCTAAGGCGACAAAAGACCTGTATGCAGCACATTATAAGACACTGATGAACTACATTAAAAATGATACACACAGATGGAGAGATAGATCATGTTCTTCGATCGGAAGAATCACTACTGTGAAAATGACTCTACTCGCCAAAGCCACCTAGAGATTTACTGCGATCCCCATCAAACTACCACTGGCATTTTTTACAGAACTCCAACCAAACATTTCACAATTTGTATGCAAACACAGAAGACCCCGAATAGCCAAAGCAATCTTGAAAGCGAAAAATGGAGCTGGAGGAATCAGGCTCCCTGACTTCAGACGATACTGCAAAGCTACAGTAATCAAGAGAATATGGTAGTGGCACCAAAACAGACATATCGATCCAGGGAACAGGCTAGAAAGCCCAGAGATAAACACACGCACATATGGTCCCCTTATCTTTGATAAAGGAGGCAAGAATATAGAGTGGAGAAAAGTCAGCCTCTTCAGTAAGTGGTCTTGGGAAAACTGGACAGGTACATGTACAAGGATGAAAGGAGGAGACTCCCTAACACCATCCACAAAAATAAACTCCAAATGGGTTAAAGACCCAAATGTAAGGCCAGGCACTCCCAAACGCTTAGAGGAAAGCATAAGCAGAACACTCTATGACAGAAATCACAGCAAGATCCTTTTGGACCCACATGCTAGAAAAATGGAAATAAAAACAGAAATAAACAAACGGGACTGAAGGGAATTTAAAAGCTTTTGCACGGCAAAGGGAACCATAAACAAGACGAAAAGACAACCCTTAGAATGGGAGAAAATATTTACAGAGGAAGCACCTGACAAAGGAATCATCTCCAAAACGTACAAGCAGCTCATGCAGCTCAATATCAAAAAGACAAACAACCCAACCCAAAACTGGGCAGAAGACCTCAAGAGACAGTTCTCCAAAGAAGACATCCAGACTGCCCACAAACACACGAAAGAATGCTCAACCTCATTAACCATTAGAGAAATGCAAATCAAAAGTACAATGACATATCATCTCACACCGGTCAGAGTGGCCCTCATCAAAGAAGTCTAGAAACAATCAATGCTGGAGGGGGGGGGGTGGAGAAAAGGGAACACTCTTGCACTGTTGGTGGGAAGGTAAATTGATACAGCCACTGTGGAGAACTGTACGGAGGAGGGTCCTTCAAAACCTAAGAATAGAACTACCATACGACGCAGGCATCCCACTACTGGGAATATACCCAGAGAACACCGTAATTCCAAAAGACACATGCACCCCAATATTCATTTCAGCACTATTTACAATAGCCAGGTCCTGGAAGCAAGCCACGTGCCCATCGACAGACGAATGGATAAAGAAGTTGTGGTACATATATACAATGGAATGTTACTCAGCCATTAAAAGGAACGAAATGGAGTCATTTGTTGAGACGTGGGTGGATCTAGAGACGGTCACACAGAGTGAACTTAGCGAGAAAGAGAAAAACAAATGTCCTACATTAACGCATGTCTGTGGCACCTAGAGAAATGGTACAGACGAACGGGTTTGCAGGGCAGAAGTTGAGACAGAGATGTAGAGGACCAACGGATGGACACCAAGGGGGGAGAACCACAGTGGGGTGGGGATGGTGGTGTGCTGAATTGGGCAATGGGTTTGATAGTTATACACTGATGTGTCTAAAACTGATGACTGCTTTTAAGAAATTAAAACTAAAAATAAAATGAAAGTTAAAAATATAGAGAAATGAAAACAATATGGAAGAAATGGATATGTTACACTTTGCTGGAGGGAATGTAGAATATGGCAAAGCGTTTGCGAAACATCTTATCTTTCCTTCAACATTTACAGAGGTAGTTACCTCACGACCCCATAATTCCACTAGTGGGTATAACACAAGTGTTTTAGTCTGGGTTCCACAGAGAAACAGAACCCACTAGCTGCCTGGGGGTGGCAGGGGAGGCAAGGGAGCAAGAGAGAGAGAGAGAGAGAGAGAGAGAGAGAGAGAGAGATTGAGATTGAGAGATTTTCTTGAATTGGCTTAACGTATGGTGAGGACTGGGAAGTCAAAATATTCAGGGCAGTCTGACAGACTGGAGACCGAGGAAACAGCTGTTCAGGCAGAATCGCGTTTTTCCTTGAAAGAGCAGTCTTTTCTCTTAAGGACTTGTGGACTGATCAAAAGATAAAGCCTCATCCCACATTATGCAGGGTGCATGTATTGGCTAGGGCTGCCAGGAGAAAGTACCAAGGGTTACATGTCTTAACAGGAACTAGGACATTGATATATACAGAGAGAGTAACACGACAAACATAGCCATCTTCAATCCCAGGACACCAATCGTACTGAATTAGGGCAAGACCTGATGGCCTCATTTTCACTTGATTCCTGTCCTAAAGACCCTATCTCCAAAGACTGTGGAGTATATTTGCAACTTGTTTGTATTGAAGGAACAAAATTCAGTCCAAACTACTCACTCCTGTAACCGCCCAAAATTCATCCTCGTTTTTGCACGAAAAATGCATTCACTTCATGCAATCCCTTCGTAAACCTCATTCTAGCGGCCACTGTTAAGTCCCCACTTTGATTGAAATAGCTTCTGAAACGGTTAAACTCTGAAGCCAGACAACTTGGCTGCTTTCAAACTACAACGGTGGAAAGAAGAAGTACAGCTGTCACTGTTTTCAGGCGCCACGATGCTATACGTAGAGAATCCGAAAGAGGCTACCAGAAAACTACTAGAGCTAAGCAGTGAATTTGGTAAAGTAGCAGGATACAAAAATAATGCACAGAAATCGCTGGCATTCCTATACGCTAATGGTGAAAAATCTGAAAGTGAAATTAAGGAAACACTCCTAGTTACCATTGCAACACAACGAATTAAATGTCTAGGACTAAAAATACCTAAGGCGACAAAAGACCTGTATGCAGCACATTATAAGACACTGATGAACTACATTAAAAATGATACACACAGATGGAGAGATAGATCATGTTCTTCGATCGGAAGAATCACTACTGTGAAAATGACTCTACTCGCCAAAGCCACCTAGAGATTTACTGCGATCCCCATCAAACTACCACTGGCATTTTTTACAGAACTCCAACCAAACATTTCACAATTTGTATGCAAACACAGAAGACCCCGAATAGCCAAAGCAATCTTGAAAGCGAAAAATGGAGCTGGAGGAATCAGGCTCCCTGACTTCAGACGATACTGCAAAGCTACAGTAATCAAGAGAATATGGTAGTGGCACCAAAACAGACATATCGATCCAGGGAACAGGCTAGAAAGCCCAGAGATAAACACACGCACATATGGTCCCCTTATCTTTGATAAAGGAGGCAAGAATATAGAGTGGAGAAAAGTCAGCCTCTTCAGTAAGTGGTCTTGGGAAAACTGGACAGGTACATGTACAAGGATGAAAGGAGGAGACTCCCTAACACCATCCACAAAAATAAACTCCAAATGGGTTAAAGACCCAAATGTAAGGCCAGGCACTCCCAAACGCTTAGAGGAAAGCATAAGCAGAACACTCTATGACAGAAATCACAGCAAGATCCTTTTGGACCCACATGCTAGAAGAATGGAAATAAAAACAGAAATAAACAAACGGGACTGAAGGGAATTTAAAAGCTTTTGCACGGCAAAGGGAACCATAAACAAGACGAAAAGACAACCCTTAGAATGGGAGAAAATATTTACAGAGGAAGCACCTGACAAAGGAATCATCTCCAAAACGTACAAGCAGCTCATGCAGCTCAATATCAAAAAGACAAACAACCCAACCCAAAACTGGGCAGAAGACCTCAAGAGACAGTTCTCCAAAGAAGACATCCAGACTGCCCACAAACACACGAAAGAATGCTCAACCTCATTAACCATTAGAGAAATGCAAATCAAAAGTACAATGACATATCATCTCACACCGGTCAGAGTGGCCCTCATCAAAGAAGTCTAGAAACAATCAATGCTGGAGGGGGGGGGTGGAGAAAAGGGAACACTCTTGCACTGTTGGTGGGAAGGTAAATTGATACAGCCACTGTGGAGAACTGTACGGAGGAGGGTCCTTCAAAACCTAAGAATAGAACTACCATACGACGCAGGCATCCCACTACTGGGAATATACCCAGAGAACACCGTAATTCCAAAAGACACATGCACCCCAATATTCATTTCAGCACTATTTACAATAGCCAGGTCCTGGAAGCAAGCCACGTGCCCATCGACAGACGAATGGATAAAGAAGTTGTGGTACATATATACAATGGAATGTTACTCAGCCATTAAAAGGAACGAAATGGAGTCATTTGTTGAGACGTGGGTGGATCTAGAGACGGTCACACAGAGTGAACTTAGCGAGAAAGAGAAAAACAAATGTCCTACATTAACGCATGTCTGTGGCACCTAGAGAAATGGTACAGACGAACGGGTTTGCAGGGCAGAAGTTGAGACAGAGATGTAGAGGACCAACGGATGGACACCAAGGGGGGAGAACCACAGTGGGGTGGGGATGGTGGTGTGCTGAATTGGGCAATGGGTTTGATAGTTATACACTGATGTGTCTAAAACTGATGACTGCTTTTAAGAAATTAAAACTAAAAATAAAATGAAAGTTAAAAATATAGAGAAATGAAAACAATATGGAAGAAATGGATATGTTACACTTTGCTGGAGGGAATGTAGAATATGGCAAAGCGTTTGCGAAACATCTTATCTTTCCTTCAACATTTACAGAGGTAGTTACCTCACGACCCCATAATTCCACTAGTGGGTATAACACAAGTGTTTTAGTCTGGGTTCCACACAGAAACAGAACCCACTAGCTGCCTGGGGGTGGCAGGGGAGGCAAGGGAGCAAGAGAGAGAGAGAGAGAGAGAGAGAGAGAGAGAGAGATTGAGATTGAGAGATTTTCTTGAATTGGCTTAACGTATGGTGAGGACTGGGAAGTCAAAATATTCAGGGCAGTCTGACAGACTGGAGACCGAGGAAACAGCTGTTCAGGCAGAATCGCGTTTTTCCTTGAAAGAGCAGTCTTTTCTCTTAAGGACTTGTGGACTGATCAAAAGATAAAGCCTCATCCCACATTATGCAGGGTGCATGTATTGGCTAGGGCTGCCAGGAGAAAGTACCAAGGGTTACATGTCTTAACAGGAACTAGGACATTGATATATACAGAGAGAGTAACACGACAAACATAGCCATCTTCAATCCCAGGACACCAATCGTACTGAATTAGGGCAAGACCTGATGGCCTCATTTTCACTTGATTCCTGTCCTAAAGACCCTATCTCCAAAGACTGTGGAGTATATTTGCAACTTGTTTGTATTGAAGGAACAAAATTCAGTCCAAACTACTCACTCCTGTAACCGCCCAAAATTCATCCTCGTTTTTGCACGAAAAATGCATTCACTTCATGCAATCCCTTCGTAAACCTCATTCTAGCGGCCACTGTTAAGTCCCCACTTTGATTGAAATAGCTTCTGAAACGGTTAAACTCTGAAGCCAGACAACTTGGCTGCTTTCAAACTACAACGGTGGAAAGAAGAAGTACAGCTGTCACTGTTTTCAGGCGCCACGATGCTATACGTAGAGAATCCGAAAGAGGCTACCAGAAAACTACTAGAGCTAAGCAGTGAATTTGGTAAAGTAGCAGGATACAAAAATAATGCACAGAAATCGCTGGCATTCCTATACGCTAATGGTGAAAAATCTGAAAGTGAAATTAAGGAAACACTCCTAGTTACCATTGCAACACAACGAATTAAATGTCTAGGACTAAAAATACCTAAGGCGACAAAAGACCTGTATGCAGCACATTATAAGACACTGATGAACTACATTAAAAATGATACACACAGATGGAGAGATAGATCATGTTCTTCGATCGGAAGAATCACTACTGTGAAAATGACTCTACTCGCCAAAGCCACCTAGAGATTTACTGCGATCCCCATCAAACTACCACTGGCATTTTTTACAGAACTCCAACCAAACATTTCACAATTTGTATGCAAACACAGAAGACCCCGAATAGCCAAAGCAATCTTGAAAGCGAAAAATGGAGCTGGAGGAATCAGGCTCCCTGACTTCAGACGATACTGCAAAGCTACAGTAATCAAGAGAATATGGTAGTGGCACCAAAACAGACATATCGATCCAGGGAACAGGCTAGAAAGCCCAGAGATAAACACACGCACATATGGTCCCCTTATCTTTGATAAAGGAGGCAAGAATATAGAGTGGAGAAAAGTCAGCCTCTTCAGTAAGTGGTCTTGGGAAAACTGGACAGGGACATGTACAAGGATGAAAGGAGGAGACTCCCTAACACCATCCACAAAAATAAACTCCAAATGGGTTAAAGACCCAAATGTAAGGCCAGGCACTCCCAAACGCTTAGAGGAAAGCATAAGCAGAACACTCTATGACAGAAATCACAGCAAGATCCTTTTGGACCCACATGCTAGAAAAATGGAAATAAAAACAGAAATAAACAAACGGGACTGAAGGGAATTTAAAAGCTTTTGCACGGCAAAGGGAACCATAAACAAGACGAAAAGACAACCCTTAGAATGGGAGAAAATATTTACAGAGGAAGCACCTGACAAAGGAATCATCTCCAAAACGTACAAGCAGCTCATGCAGCTCAATATCAAAAAGACAAACAACCCAACCCAAAACTGGGCAGAAGACCTCAAGAGACAGTTCTCCAAAGAAGACATCCAGACTGCCCACAAACACACGAAAGAATGCTCAACCTCATTAACCATTAGAGAAATGCAAATCAAAAGTACAATGACATATCATCTCACACCGGTCAGAGTGGCCCTCATCAAAGAAGTCTAGAAACAATCAATGCTGGAGGGGGGGGGTGGAGAAAAGGGAACACTCTTGCACTGTTGGTGGGAAGGTAAATTGATACAGCCACTGTGGAGAACTGTACGGAGGAGGGTCCTTCAAAACCTAAGAATAGAACTACCATACGACGCAGGCATCCCACTACTGGGAATATACCCAGAGAACACCGTAATTCCAAAAGACACATGCACCCCAATATTCATTTCAGCACTATTTACAATAGCCAGGTCCTGGAAGCAAGCCACGTGCCCATCGACAGACGAATGGATAAAGAAGTTGTGGTACATATATACAATGGAATGTTACTCAGCCATTAAAAGGAACGAAATGGAGTCATTTGTTGAGACGTGGGTGGATCTAGAGACGGTCACACAGAGTGAACTTAGCGAGAAAGAGAAAAACAAATGTCCTACATTAACGCATGTCTGTGGCACCTAGAGAAATGGTACAGACGAACGGGTTTGCAGGGCAGAAGTTGAGACAGAGATGTAGAGGACCAACGGATGGACACCAAGGGGGGAGAACCACAGTGGGGTGGGGATGGTGGTGTGCTGAATTGGGCAATGGGTTTGATAGTTATACACTGATGTGTCTAAAACTGATGACTGCTTTTAAGAAATTAAAACTAAAAATAAAATGAAAGTTAAAAATATAGAGAAATGAAAACAATATGGAAGAAATGGATATGTTACACTTTGCTGGAGGGAATGTAGAATATGGCAAAGCGTTTGCGAAACATCTTATCTTTCCTTCAACATTTACAGAGGTAGTTACCTCACGACCCCATAATTCCACTAGTGGGTATAACACAAGTGTTTTAGTCTGGGTTCCACACAGAAACAGAACCCACTAGCTGCCTGGGGGTGGCAGGGGAGGCAAGGGAGCAAGAGAGAGAGAGAGAGAGAGAGAGAGAGAGAGAGAGAGAGATTGAGATTGAGAGATTTTCTTGAATTGGCTTAACATATGGTGAGGACTGGGAAGTCAAAATATTCAGGGCAGTCTGACAGACTGGAGACCGAGGAAACAGCTGTTCAGGCAGAATCGCGTTTTTCCTTGAAAGAGCAGTCTTTTCTCTTAAGGACTTGTGGACTGATCAAAAGATAAAGCCTCATCCCACATTATGCAGGGTGCATGTATTGGCTAGGGCTGCCAGGAGAAAGTACCAAGGGTTACATGTCTTAACAGGAACTAGGACATTGATATATACAGAGAGAGTAACACGACAAACATAGCCATCTTCAATCCCAGGACACCAATCGTACTGAATTAGGGCAAGACCTGATGGCCTCATTTTCACTTGATTCCTGTCCTAAAGACCCTATCTCCAAAGACTGTGGAGTATATTTGCAACTTGTTTGTATTGAAGGAACAAAATTCAGTCCAAACTACTCACTCCTGTAACCGCCCAAAATTCATCCTCGTTTTTGCACGAAAAATGCATTCACTTCATGCAATCCCTTCGTAAACCTCATTCTAGCGGCCACTGTTAAGTCCCCACTTTGATTGAAATAGCTTCTGAAACGGTTAAACTCTGAAGCCAGACAACTTGGCTGCTTTCAAACTACAACGGTGGAAAGAAGAAGTACAGCTGTCACTGTTTTCAGGCGCCACGATGCTATACGTAGAGAATCCGAAAGAGGCTACCAGAAAACTACTAGAGCTAAGCAGTGAATTTGGTAAAGTAGCAGGATACAAAAATAATGCACAGAAATCGCTGGCATTCCTATACGCTAATGGTGAAAAATCTGAAAGTGAAATTAAGGAAACACTCCTAGTTACCATTGCAACACAACGAATTAAATGTCTAGGACTAAAAATACCTAAGGCGACAAAAGACCTGTATGCAGCACATTATAAGACACTGATGAACTACATTAAAAATGATACACACAGATGGAGAGATAGATCATGTTCTTCGATCGGAAGAATCACTACTGTGAAAATGACTCTACTCGCCAAAGCCACCTAGAGATTTACTGCGATCCCCATCAAACTACCACTGGCATTTTTTACAGAACTCCAACCAAACATTTCACAATTTGTATGCAAACACAGAAGACCCCGAATAGCCAAAGCAATCTTGAAAGCGAAAAATGGAGCTGGAGGAATCAGGCTCCCTGACTTCAGACGATACTGCAAAGCTACAGTAATCAAGAGAATATGGTAGTGGCACCAAAACAGACATATCGATCCAGGGAACAGGCTAGAAAGCCCAGAGATAAACACACGCACATATGGTCCCCTTATCTTTGATAAAGGAGGCAAGAATATAGAGTGGAGAAAAGTCAGCCTCTTCAGTAAGTGGTCTTGGGAAAACTGGACAGGTACATGTACAAGGATGAAAGGAGGAGACTCCCTAACACCATCCACAAAAATAAACTCCAAATGGGTTAAAGACCCAAATGTAAGGCCAGGCACTCCCAAACGCTTAGAGGAAAGCATAAGCAGAACACTCTATGACAGAAATCACAGCAAGATCCTTTTGGACCCACATGCTAGAAGAATGGAAATAAAAACAGAAATAAACAAACGGGACTGAAGGGAATTTAAAAGCTTTTGCACGGCAAAGGGAACCATAAACAAGACGAAAAGACAACCCTTAGAATGGGAGAAAATATTTACAGAGGAAGCACCTGACAAAGGAATCATCTCCAAAACGTACAAGCAGCTCATGCAGCTCAATATCAAAAAGACAAACAACCCAACCCAAAACTGGGCAGAAGACCTCAAGAGACAGTTCTCCAAAGAAGACATCCAGACTGCCCACAAACACACGAAAGAATGCTCAACCTCATTAACCATTAGAGAAATGCAAATCAAAAGTACAATGACATATCATCTCACACCGGTCAGAGTGGCCCTCATCAAAGAAGTCTAGAAACAATCAATGCTGGAGGGGGGGGGTGGAGAAAAGGGAACACTCTTGCACTGTTGGTGGGAAGGTAAATTGATACAGCCACTGTGGAGAACTGTACGGAGGAGGGTCCTTCAAAACCTAAGAATAGAACTACCATACGACGCAGGCATCCCACTACTGGGAATATACCCAGAGAACACCGTAATTCCAAAAGACACATGCACCCCAATATTCATTTCAGCACTATTTACAATAGCCAGGTCCTGGAAGCAAGCCACGTGCCCATCGACAGACGAATGGATAAAGAAGTTGTGGTACATATATACAATGGAATGTTACTCAGCCATTAAAAGGAACGAAATGGAGTCATTTGTTGAGACGTGGGTGGATCTAGAGACGGTCACACAGAGTGAACTTAGCGAGAAAGAGAAAAACAAATGTCCTACATTAACGCATGTCTGTGGCACCTAGAGAAATGGTACAGACGAACG
Organism: Eubalaena glacialis; assembly: GCF_028564815.1. Classification (NCBI taxonomy): domain Eukaryota; kingdom Metazoa; phylum Chordata; class Mammalia; order Artiodactyla; family Balaenidae; genus Eubalaena; species Eubalaena glacialis. The sequence goes on from NW_026871148.1 coordinate 261,117, forward strand.
GGTTTGCAGGGCAGAAGTTGAGACAGAGATGTAGAGGACCAACGGATGGACACCAAGGGGGGAGAACCACAGTGGGGTGGGGATGGTGGTGTGCTGAATTGGGCAATGGGTTTGATAGTTATACACTGATGTGTCTAAAACTGATGACTGCTTTTAAGAAATTAAAACTAAAAATAAAATGAAAGTTAAAAATATAGAGAAATGAAAACAATATGGAAGAAATGGATATGTTACACTTTGCTGGAGGGAATGTAGAATATGGCAAAGCGTTTGCGAAACATCTTATCTTTCCTTCAACATTTACAGAGGTAGTTACCTCACGACCCCATAATTCCACTAGTGGGTATAACACAAGTGTTTTAGTCTGGGTTCCACAGAGAAACAGAACCCACTAGCTGCCTGGGGGTGGCAGGGGAGGCAAGGGAGCAAGAGAGAGAGAGAGAGAGAGAGAGAGAGAGAGAGAGAGAGATTGAGATTGAGAGATTTTCTTGAATTGGCTTAACGTATGGTGAGGACTGGGAAGTCAAAATATTCAGGGCAGTCTGACAGACTGGAGACCGAGGAAACAGCTGTTCAGGCAGAATCGCGTTTTTCCTTGAAAGAGCAGTCTTTTCTCTTAAGGACTTGTGGACTGATCAAAAGATAAAGCCTCATCCCACATTATGCAGGGTGCATGTATTGGCTAGGGCTGCCAGGAGAAAGTACCAAGGGTTACATGTCTTAACAGGAACTAGGACATTGATATATACAGAGAGAGTAACACGACAAACATAGCCATCTTCAATCCCAGGACACCAATCGTACTGAATTAGGGCAAGACCTGATGGCCTCATTTTCACTTGATTCCTGTCCTAAAGACCCTATCTCCAAAGACTGTGGAGTATATTTGCAACTTGTTTGTATTGAAGGAACAAAATTCAGTCCAAACTACTCACTCCTGTAACCGCCCAAAATTCATCCTCGTTTTTGCACGAAAAATGCATTCACTTCATGCAATCCCTTCGTAAACCTCATTCTAGCGGCCACTGTTAAGTCCCCACTTTGATTGAAATAGCTTCTGAAACGGTTAAACTCTGAAGCCAGACAACTTGGCTGCTTTCAAACTACAACGGTGGAAAGAAGAAGTACAGCTGTCACTGTTTTCAGGCGCCACGATGCTATACGTAGAGAATCCGAAAGAGGCTACCAGAAAACTACTAGAGCTAAGCAGTGAATTTGGTAAAGTAGCAGGATACAAAAATAATGCACAGAAATCGCTGGCATTCCTATACGCTAATGGTGAAAAATCTGAAAGTGAAATTAAGGAAACACTCCTAGTTACCATTGCAACACAACGAATTAAATGTCTAGGACTAAAAATACCTAAGGCGACAAAAGACCTGTATGCAGCACATTATAAGACACTGATGAACTACATTAAAAATGATACACACAGATGGAGAGATAGATCATGTTCTTCGATCGGAAGAATCACTACTGTGAAAATGACTCTACTCGCCAAAGCCACCTAGAGATTTACTGCGATCCCCATCAAACTACCACTGGCATTTTTTACAGAACTCCAACCAAACATTTCACAATTTGTATGCAAACACAGAAGACCCCGAATAGCCAAAGCAATCTTGAAAGCGAAAAATGGAGCTGGAGGAATCAGGCTCCCTGACTTCAGACGATACTGCAAAGCTACAGTAATCAAGAGAATATGGTAGTGGCACCAAAACAGACATATCGATCCAGGGAACAGGCTAGAAAGCCCAGAGATAAACACACGCACATATGGTCCCCTTATCTTTGATAAAGGAGGCAAGAATATAGAGTGGAGAAAAGTCAGCCTCTTCAGTAAGTGGTCTTGGGAAAACTGGACAGGTACATGTACAAGGATGAAAGGAGGAGACTCCCTAACACCATCCACAAAAATAAACTCCAAATGGGTTAAAGACCCAAATGTAAGGCCAGGCACTCCCAAACGCTTAGAGGAAAGCATAAGCAGAACACTCTATGACAGAAATCACAGCAAGATCCTTTTGGACCCACATGCTAGAAGAATGGAAATAAAAACAGAAATAAACAAACGGGACTGAAGGGAATTTAAAAGCTTTTGCACGGCAAAGGGAACCATAAACAAGACGAAAAGACAACCCTTAGAATGGGAGAAAATATTTACAGAGGAAGCACCTGACAAAGGAATCATCTCCAAAACGTACAAGCAGCTCATGCAGCTCAATATCAAAAAGACAAACAACCCAACCCAAAACTGGGCAGAAGACCTCAAGAGACAGTTCTCCAAAGAAGACATCCAGACTGCCCACAAACACACGAAAGAATGCTCAACCTCATTAACCATTAGAGAAATGCAAATCAAAAGTACAATGACATATCATCTCACACCGGTCAGAGTGGCCCTCATCAAAGAAGTCTAGAAACAATCAATGCTGGAGGGGGGGGGGTGGAGAAAAGGGAACACTCTTGCACTGTTGGTGGGAAGGTAAATTGATACAGCCACTGTGGAGAACTGTACGGAGGAGGGTCCTTCAAAACCTAAGAATAGAACTACCATACGACGCAGGCATCCCACTACTGGGAATATACCCAGAGAACACCGTAATTCCAAAAGACACATGCACCCCAATATTCATTTCAGCACTATTTACAATAGCCAGGTCCTGGAAGCAAGCCACGTGCCCATCGACAGACGAATGGATAAAGAAGTTGTGGTACATATATACAATGGAATGTTACTCAGCCATTAAAAGGAACGAAATGGAGTCATTTGTTGAGACGTGGGTGGATCTAGAGACGGTCACACAGAGTGAACTTAGCGAGAAAGAGAAAAACAAATGTCCTACATTAACGCATGTCTGTGGCACCTAGAGAAATGGTACAGACGAACGGGTTTGCAGGGCAGAAGTTGAGACAGAGATGTAGAGGACCAACGGATGGACACCAAGGGGGGAGAACCACAGTGGGGTGGGGATGGTGGTGTGCTGAATTGGGCAATGGGTTTGATAGTTATACACTGATGTGTCTAAAACTGATGACTGCTTTTAAGAAATTAAAACTAAAAATAAAATGAAAGTTAAAAATATAGAGAAATGAAAACAATATGGAAGAAATGGATATGTTACACTTTGCTGGAGGGAATGTAGAATATGGCAAAGCGTTTGCGAAACATCTTATCTTTCCTTCAACATTTACAGAGGTAGTTACCTCACGACCCCATAATTCCACTAGTGGGTATAACACAAGTGTTTTAGTCTGGGTTCCACAGAGAAACAGAACCCACTAGCTGCCTGGGGGTGGCAGGGGAGGCAAGGGAGCAAGAGAGAGAGAGAGAGAGAGAGAGAGAGAGAGAGAGAGAGATTGAGATTGAGAGATTTTCTTGAATTGGCTTAACGTATGGTGAGGACTGGGAAGTCAAAATATTCAGGGCAGTCTGACAGACTGGAGACCGAGGAAACAGCTGTTCAGGCAGAATCGCGTTTTTCCTTGAAAGAGCAGTCTTTTCTCTTAAGGACTTGTGGACTGATCAAAAGATAAAGCCTCATCCCACATTATGCAGGGTGCATGTATTGGCTAGGGCTGCCAGGAGAAAGTACCAAGGGTTACATGTCTTAACAGGAACTAGGACATTGATATATACAGAGAGAGTAACACGACAAACATAGCCATCTTCAATCCCAGGACACCAATCGTACTGAATTAGGGCAAGACCTGATGGCCTCATTTTCACTTGATTCCTGTCCTAAAGACCCTATCTCCAAAGACTGTGGAGTATATTTGCAACTTGTTTGTATTGAAGGAACAAAATTCAGTCCAAACTACTCACTCCTGTAACCGCCCAAAATTCATCCTCGTTTTTGCACGAAAAATGCATTCACTTCATGCAATCCCTTCGTAAACCTCATTCTAGCGGCCACTGTTAAGTCCCCACTTTGATTGAAATAGCTTCTGAAACGGTTAAACTCTGAAGCCAGACAACTTGGCTGCTTTCAAACTACAACGGTGGAAAGAAGAAGTACAGCTGTCACTGTTTTCAGGCGCCACGATGCTATACGTAGAGAATCCGAAAGAGGCTACCAGAAAACTACTAGAGCTAAGCAGTGAATTTGGTAAAGTAGCAGGATACAAAAATAATGCACAGAAATCGCTGGCATTCCTATACGCTAATGGTGAAAAATCTGAAAGTGAAATTAAGGAAACACTCCTAGTTACCATTGCAACACAACGAATTAAATGTCTAGGACTAAAAATACCTAAGGCGACAAAAGACCTGTATGCAGCACATTATAAGACACTGATGAACTACATTAAAAATGATACACACAGATGGAGAGATAGATCATGTTCTTCGATCGGAAGAATCACTACTGTGAAAATGACTCTACTCGCCAAAGCCACCTAGAGATTTACTGCGATCCCCATCAAACTACCACTGGCATTTTTTACAGAACTCCAACCAAACATTTCACAATTTGTATGCAAACACAGAAGACCCCGAATAGCCAAAGCAATCTTGAAAGCGAAAAATGGAGCTGGAGGAATCAGGCTCCCTGACTTCAGACGATACTGCAAAGCTACAGTAATCAAGAGAATATGGTAGTGGCACCAAAACAGACATATCGATCCAGGGAACAGGCTAGAAAGCCCAGAGATAAACACACGCACATATGGTCCCCTTATCTTTGATAAAGGAGGCAAGAATATAGAGTGGAGAAAAGTCAGCCTCTTCAGTAAGTGGTCTTGGGAAAACTGGACAGGTACATGTACAAGGATGAAAGGAGGAGACTCCCTAACACCATCCACAAAAATAAACTCCAAATGGGTTAAAGACCCAAATGTAAGGCCAGGCACTCCCAAACGCTTAGAGGAAAGCATAAGCAGAACACTCTATGACAGAAATCACAGCAAGATCCTTTTGGACCCACATGCTAGAAGAATGGAAATAAAAACAGAAATAAACAAACGGGACTGAAGGGAATTTAAAAGCTTTTGCACGGCAAAGGGAACCATAAACAAGACGAAAAGACAACCCTTAGAATGGGAGAAAATATTTACAGAGGAAGCACCTGACAAAGGAATCATCTCCAAAACGTACAAGCAGCTCATGCAGCTCAATATCAAAAAGACAAACAACCCAACCCAAAACTGGGCAGAAGACCTCAAGAGACAGTTCTCCAAAGAAGACATCCAGACTGCCCACAAACACACGAAAGAATGCTCAACCTCATTAACCATTAGAGAAATGCAAATCAAAAGTACAATGACATATCATCTCACACCGGTCAGAGTGGCCCTCATCAAAGAAGTCTAGAAACAATCAATGCTGGAGGGGGGGGGGTGGAGAAAAGGGAACACTCTTGCACTGTTGGTGGGAAGGTAAATTGATACAGCCACTGTGGAGAACTGTACGGAGGAGGGTCCTTCAAAACCTAAGAATAGAACTACCATACGACGCAGGCATCCCACTACTGGGAATATACCCAGAGAACACCGTAATTCCAAAAGACACATGCACCCCAATATTCATTTCAGCACTATTTACAATAGCCAGGTCCTGGAAGCAAGCCACGTGCCCATCGACAGACGAATGGATAAAGAAGTTGTGGTACATATATACAATGGAATGTTACTCAGCCATTAAAAGGAACGAAATGGAGTCATTTGTTGAGACGTGGGTGGATCTAGAGACGGTCACACAGAGTGAACTTAGCGAGAAAGAGAAAAACAAATGTCCTACATTAACGCATGTCTGTGGCACCTAGAGAAATGGTACAGACGAACGGGTTTGCAGGGCAGAAGTTGAGACAGAGATGTAGAGGACCAACGGATGGACACCAAGGGGGGAGAACCACAGTGGGGTGGGGATGGTGGTGTGCTGAATTGGGCAATGGGTTTGATAGTTATACACTGATGTGTCTAAAACTGATGACTGCTTTTAAGAAATTAAAACTAAAAATAAAATGAAAGTTAAAAATATAGAGAAATGAAAACAATATGGAAGAAATGGATATGTTACACTTTGCTGGAGGGAATGTAGAATATGGCAAAGCGTTTGCGAAACATCTTATCTTTCCTTCAACATTTACAGAGGTAGTTACCTCACGACCCCATAATTCCACTAGTGGGTATAACACAAGTGTTTTAGTCTGGGTTCCACAGAGAAACAGAACCCACTAGCTGCCTGGGGGTGGCAGGGGAGGCAAGGGAGCAAGAGAGAGAGAGAGAGAGAGAGAGAGAGAGAGAGAGAGATTGAGATTGAGAGATTTTCTTGAATTGGCTTAACGTATGGTGAGGACTGGGAAGTCAAAATATTCAGGGCAGTCTGACAGACTGGAGACCGAGGAAACAGCTGTTCAGGCAGAATCGCGTTTTTCCTTGAAAGAGCAGTCTTTTCTCTTAAGGACTTGTGGACTGATCAAAAGATAAAGCCTCATCCCACATTATGCAGGGTGCATGTATTGGCTAGGGCTGCCAGGAGAAAGTACCAAGGGTTACATGTCTTAACAGGAACTAGGACATTGATATATACAGAGAGAGTAACACGACAAACATAGCCATCTTCAATCCCAGGACACCAATCGTACTGAATTAGGGCAAGACCTGATGGCCTCATTTTCACTTGATTCCTGTCCTAAAGACCCTATCTCCAAAGACTGTGGAGTATATTTGCAACTTGTTTGTATTGAAGGAACAAAATTCAGTCCAAACTACTCACTCCTGTAACCGCCCAAAATTCATCCTCGTTTTTGCACGAAAAATGCATTCACTTCATGCAATCCCTTCGTAAACCTCATTCTAGCGGCCACTGTTAAGTCCCCACTTTGATTGAAATAGCTTCTGAAACGGTTAAACTCTGAAGCCAGACAACTTGGCTGCTTTCAAACTACAACGGTGGAAAGAAGAAGTACAGCTGTCACTGTTTTCAGGCGCCACGATGCTATACGTAGAGAATCCGAAAGAGGCTACCAGAAAACTACTAGAGCTAAGCAGTGAATTTGGTAAAGTAGCAGGATACAAAAATAATGCACAGAAATCGCTGGCATTCCTATACGCTAATGGTGAAAAATCTGAAAGTGAAATTAAGGAAACACTCCTAGTTACCATTGCAACACAACGAATTAAATGTCTAGGACTAAAAATACCTAAGGCGACAAAAGACCTGTATGCAGCACATTATAAGACACTGATGAACTACATTAAAAATGATACACACAGATGGAGAGATAGATCATGTTCTTCGATCGGAAGAATCACTACTGTGAAAATGACTCTACTCGCCAAAGCCACCTAGAGATTTACTGCGATCCCCATCAAACTACCACTGGCATTTTTTACAGAACTCCAACCAAACATTTCACAATTTGTATGCAAACACAGAAGACCCCGAATAGCCAAAGCAATCTTGAAAGCGAAAAATGGAGCTGGAGGAATCAGGCTCCCTGACTTCAGACGATACTGCAAAGCTACAGTAATCAAGAGAATATGGTAGTGGCACCAAAACAGACATATCGATCCAGGGAACAGGCTAGAAAGCCCAGAGATAAACACACGCACATATGGTCCCCTTATCTTTGATAAAGGAGGCAAGAATATAGAGTGGAGAAAAGTCAGCCTCTTCAGTAAGTGGTCTTGGGAAAACTGGACAGGGACATGTACAAGGATGAAAGGAGGAGACTCCCTAACACCATCCACAAAAATAAACTCCAAATGGGTTAAAGACCCAAATGTAAGGCCAGGCACTCCCAAACGCTTAGAGGAAAGCATAAGCAGAACACTCTATGACAGAAATCACAGCAAGATCCTTTTGGACCCACATGCTAGAAAAATGGAAATAAAAACAGAAATAAACAAACGGGACTGAAGGGAATTTAAAAGCTTTTGCACGGCAAAGGGAACCATAAACAAGACGAAAAGACAACCCTTAGAATGGGAGAAAATATTTACAGAGGAAGCACCTGACAAAGGAATCATCTCCAAAACGTACAAGCAGCTCATGCAGCTCAATATCAAAAAGACAAACAACCCAACCCAAAACTGGGCAGAAGACCTCAAGAGACAGTTCTCCAAAGAAGACATCCAGACTGCCCACAAACACACGAAAGAATGCTCAACCT